>NC_134474.1:65199221-65398042 GCF_964194025.1 Convolutriloba macropyga
GAAGCTCTCTGCGAGAAAAGAGGGCTGCTATGCCGATATCATATCTAAGGACTCGCTCTCTTAAGGTTCGAGGCTCAAGGACACTTAGGCGGCACAAAATTGTTAACGCTCATCGGGAGTTGTTGTTCAGGGTTGTTAATTTAACATGTCTACTTGTGCCATTAGTTGTCTGTGCTCTAGTGTTATCACTTTTGTTTTACATTTTTTAAGCTAATTTCTTTGTGAACCGTTTCATTTTATTAAAAGATTTATGCAATACAAAATGCTTAATTCTAGCAACAACGCTCATATCCATGAAGGTAGAGGGCCAGCCAAAATTTACCATTTCCATAGATTCAGAGAACGAGATAAATGCTTATTCGTTAGAAATTGGTCTAACAGGATCCGCAAGAGTGTTTCAAAGTTCTTAGAAGTCTCAAAACGACCCAGAACTGCCCGAACACGATGTATATAGGCGACAAATCTCCGTCTTGCGCTGTCGGTAAAACAACCCTTTTCGATAAAATTTATGTGTATCCTTGGGTTCGCTCTTCAATTTAATATCAACAACTCGATTGATGCAATCCCACACCACTTTGTTTCAGATGTTATCTTGTTTGGGCCACATCTACTCTTTACGTGTCATTAATGTGCCGGTAAATGCAATATATTTCATCGTACTGCTTTGTTTATTGTCACGACTTAAAGATTCTTTCATCTGCCGAGCTAAAACTAGCGCAGGATGATCTGGATGTCCTTTTTAATTGGTTGCCTTCCAATAGTCTAACCCTCCACCCGTCCAAGTGTACGGTTTTGTCTTTTACATTTGGATCGCCTCTTAAGTTGGGTAACAATATACTCACCTCGACGAGCCGAATTACTGATTGGGTTTGATTATTACGTCAAATCTATCTTGGGAAAATCATATCAATGAAAAATTGACGAAATCAAGTCATGTCTCATTTTCTGAGAAGAAATGTTCCTTTCAATGTTTCACAAGCCGCCTAATTAGAGCCAAATCGCAAGCTCGGCAATTAGAATTTGGGAACTTCAATATCCTCTCTTTCCCTGGTGGACAAATCCAACTCTTCTACAAATTTATTCCAAGTAGAGATAAATGCACTCTTTTGCAATTGTGGTTCCTTCACTGGATAGTCAAAGCATTTGTTTTCCCTTTTCTTTCTCTGCTCGCAGTGACCTTCAGGTGACATAGAGACAAAGAAAGACACCTTCTTTTTGCTCGCAGTGACTTTCTCGCAGTGATACTTTGCTCGCAGTGACCTTCAGGTTACACAAAGACAAAGACTAAATTTTCAAAGCATTATTCGAAAGCAAAATCATTTCACTAATGAAAAAACCGAATGAAATTACGCCAGTCCCTAAAATTATTAACAGCAAAACAAACGAACAAAAAACACGAAACAGTTGTTAAACTTGCTCTAGCCAATTCAACAAACACAAATTAATTTTGTTGCGTTCACTGTCAAAAAAATTTGTGCCTAAAACCAGAGTGTACTGGTTTCGATAAAAGTTGTATCGACGTCCTAATCAAAGATGAGAAAAACTTACTCCACATTTGTAAAAAAGGAACGCTTACTCCACATTTGCGAAAAAAGGCAACACGACTTTAAAAATGGAATCAACTGATAATACAGCTCTGATTGACCAACTCAAAGAACTCCGCAAAAAAATTTCAAACTTTGCGTACAGTATACAGCAAACTAACATATATCTGGATAACATGCAAAAAAAACACGACTCAAAAACACAAATGAATCTTACACAAGTGTTGTTGGAGCAAACAACGCCGGAAATGTAGTGTACAAACCGCAAATTTTCAATCAAAAAACTCTCGGAATTAGAATTAGGGGAAATAATGAGTCAAAAACCAAGGAGGCTGCTGACAGAATGCAAGAAGACCTCTGCCAAGTAGAGCAAATATCAGACCACCTAAAAATCGAGGACAGAAAAATTGCCAAACTTGTGAGCCTTGGAAATTACAATTCTGAAAACAAAAGAGAAAGAGTAATCCTTGCTTAAACAGCAAGCAAACTTAGTAGAGATCTCATCCTGAAATCAGTCAGCCGCTTGAAAGACTATAAGTACAACGATAGATCAATTTATATCAGTCCTGAATTGTCAACCGAGGACGCAAAAAAGTAAACAAAGCTTTAAGGAAAAGATGAGAACTGATCATTAGCGGAATAGATTCAAAATTGCTACGTATTCGGCATCTTGAACTCGAGAAGAAAGAAAGCAACAATTGGGATATCATTCCAAACGTCAATGAAGGAAGTCAAACGAGTAAAATATGACTACATAGAAGCGCTAAAGTACCCACCGTCAAGATTCGAAGCCTGCTAGATCTATAGATCTAAACAGATGAACAAGTATCGCTATTAGTCTTTCAACTTGCGACTATGACGTTGTGTGCATAACAGAAACATGGTTAACTGCTAAGGTCACCAACGAAACACTCTTTCTACTCTTTTATTTTATATATCGAAAAGATGGGAAAATGACTGACTTCAAAAGTAAACATGGGGGAGTTCTAATTGCTGTAAAATCATTACTCAAACACAAAAAAATGTGGATATTCCTTTGATCCATGAGGACTTCATTGTTGTTAAGATCAACCTTTCAATGTGTTCTCTTAAAATTTGTTGCATATACAATGCGCCCGCGCAAAGCAACTACCGGTGGGCAGTAAATGATTTCCTAAACCTTCTTGAAAAGTTAAAAAACTCTATTGTGGACGCCAATTCCTTAGTTGTGCTTTCAGGTGGCATCAATTTTACAGAAACTTCTTGGGCGAATAGGACTTCAACAAATGACTACGACGAATTAATTTTAGATCAATTTATAGAAAATGATCTCTCAAATGTAGCTCCAAGTCAACTAGATGTGTTTTTATGCAACAATCCAGAGGTAGTTCTCATTTTTACCTACAATCGTTTGCTGTTCAAGAATTTTAGTAATAATCAAAAACCTTGCTCCGACCATTTTCCAATTTGCACTCAAATAAACTTCTTATTTGATGCACCATTAATTCAAGCGAGTGACTATAATAATACTGACTGGAAAAATTTTAATTAAAACCTTACAAAGGATCCTTTCACCTCCTTTTTGCTACTGTAATGTCGATTTTCTTCTGGAACAATTCTAAACATGGCTATGCAACAAAAAAGAGAAAATATGCAGCTTGTCATTAAACATCTCAAATGGAACATCCCATAAGTTAAACACTAAGAAACGAGTTGATTAATCTAACCTCAGTTTCAAACTGAAGATTGAAAAATTAGATGTAGAGGTTCGTAAAACGGTTTATAATGATCTCTCAGTTTATGAAGCCAAAACTTTTGAAAGCCGACAACTCAGCAAAATACACAAATATCTTTCATCAATTCGCAAATAACCACATGTACCTGCTATAATGTTTTGGAGCTAACCACAGATAAACAAAAAACTGAGAATTTCATCTTCTTCTTTGCGAGCGTCTCTAATAAAAAAGAAATACCAACAACGTGCTCAAAACAAAATCTTACTTTCATCAAAAGTCGAAAACCTGCTCAAAGATCTGAATATCTACAAGTCTATTGGACCAGACGGTATTGGAATTTTACTGCTGAGAAATTGTAGTAATTCAATCACAAAGTCAGTCACATTCTTGTACCAAACAATAACGAATAAAGGAACCTAATTATTGGAAAGTGAACCAATTAAGTCCCATTTTCAAAGACGGCAATAAATCAGATGTAACTTGCTACCGACCCATAAGTCTTTTAAACTGCATGTCCAGGGTACTCGAGAAAATTTTTTTTGATGAAATATACGAGTTAGTGAGACACAAACTCTGTGAAAATCAATTTGTCATTGGCGTTGGAGGGAAGTTAATTCAATTGGTATCGTCGTATCTAACGAATTGCAAACAATATGTGAAAATCAACAATGAGGTATCTGATTTGATAGAAGTCTCCAGTGGTGTCCCACAGGGTTCTATATTAGGACCTCTTCTCTTCATTATTTTCATCAACGAATTACCTGAACACCTAACGGAAGTAATTTTCTATGGCTTTGCTGATGATATAAAAAGTAATAAGTGAAAAGCAATCAATACTGAAAACGCAGTCTCTAGTTTGTCAACTTGGTGCAAAGAAAATCAAATGAGACTAAATTATAATAAAACTCACCTACTGAGCATCAACGGAAATATAACCGCGTCTATTGACAACACTAAGCTAGAACAAGCAAAAAATCAACGAGACCTTGGGCTCCAAGCTTCAGAAAACCTAAACTAGAATGAAAACTGCTCCTTTAGAAAACGAAAAGGTTTAAGTGCTTTTTTTCAATGTTAAAAGAAAAATTTCTCAAAAGTGTGAACAAAAATCTAAAGTGAACGCTTATTTAGGTTACGTTGTGCAGATAGTTAGTTATTGCTCACAGGCATGGTTTCCGAATAAGTCGCAAATGAAAGAAATTGAAGACTTACAAAAAATAGCAACACAAAATGGATTTTGAGCGAAAAGCAGAGCTATAAACAGCGAATTGTTACCTTGAAATTGTTGCCTCTCAGCCTTTATACTGAAATGCCTGACTTATTATACCTTATTGCTCTAAAACAATGAAAATACGACGTTGAACTATCGAGAGAGAGAGAGAGAGAGAGAGAGTTTAGGCTTCTGTGGGTCTTTCCACATGGGTTTGCACCCTTCATATAACGACTGAGCTGAGCTTCTGCACCGGGTTACAATGTCCACAGCTGCAGTTGAAAGCCCAGGAACATAAGTTGACTTCCGAATAATTTTTGAAGAAGTAGTTCCAGTATATTTTTGTTAAATATTTCTTTTCAATTTGATCGAGATCGACGTTCCCTACTTTTTGTATTATATTTAGTAAATAACTGGTTCTTTTCCAGAAGTTTTCATCAGCCTTCCTTGTTCTTGTTTTATTAATTGTTATTAGCTCGTTTTCACATGTGCTTAACAACCCTTCATTATTGTTTGTTTTAATGGGTATTTTTATATTGTAAGATCCTTTAAGCAGTGAGATGAGCATTAATAGATCATGCAATTCAAAGTAATATGACAATGGCAGCAACTTTAGTGTGGTCAGTCTTTGCTTGTAACTAATTTCCCAGTTACTGATTATCCACGACGTTTCTTTTCTTTGAATGTGCTCGATGTCTTTGCTTTCGGTCTTATTCGCGAACCATGCTTGTTGAACTATCGAACTTAGACAGTATTCAGGAAAGTACCACTCGTCAACATAGCCGAGGAGAACTACAAATAAACAAAAATCGATTAGTAAGAAGCGACGAAAATCTCTTCCACCGGACAAAAATTCTTTGCAATTTAGTGCTCAAAGTTTATTCAAATTATTGTTGAAGCTTTAATAAAAATACAGTGTCAAAAATGGTGCTAGGAAAATTGGCCGACAGGGTGTTTAGCCGACAAGGAAAAAATGGGAAATTTAGCCGACAGTTTTATCATAATTGGTCATAAAAGTCTCAGTGGTCCATAAAAGTCTCAGTAGTTCGGTTGTGATAGATTCATATCAAGTCCCACGGGCCGCTGAGGCATGGCCATGGCCCGCGAGGCATGACCAGATGCGGTAAAATACCTTTGATACGCTAGTTGATAGACCTTCGTTACACTAGTCGATGAAAAACTGCGGTGTATTTGTCCGCTTACGAAATAGTGTTTTAAATTGGCCAATCACAGCTGCAGAATAAGTTTTATTGCACATTTTACTTAAATTGTCGGCTAAATTTCTCATTTTTTGGTTGTCAGCTAAACGCCCTGTCGGCCAATACGGCGGCAACCGTCAAAAATTGTTTGGCATTATTTCTGCAATCAGTACACCGAGGAAAACAAATGCACTTGGCGCATTGTATGCAAGTGTGAAAACTGCAACATTAATCAGAAACCTATGAATCTGGACAATTGAATGGGAGCAATACCCCGAAGAAGGAACTTCGAAGCCTAATCTACTACTACTACATGCACTTTCTACATTAAATGTTTCTGTAAATTTTGTCGATCTTAACGTACCAGTTCGCTTTTCCTAACTTTGTACCTCTCGTATATAAAATTGACTCTTTTACTACTACTACTACTACTTACTTGAGTTTTTGTTTTTTTAGATAGTGTAAATGGCTTTGTCAGATGAGGACTTACAAATGAAGCCGTTTCGAAAAGATCAAAGTTCACAGTGCAGTTTAAATCAGTTCTCTACTTTGCGACGGACATCTTCTGTTAATGATATATCCGCTCCTACGACGGACAAGCACCAGCATTATGTTTTCCATGAGATGGGCATAAAAAAGCCATCCGGCGCGAGGCCCAGTTTAGGATTAACTTTCGATAAGAATGGGCATAGACCTCCAGTGCTGCGACAAATTGACGCGACGGGTTGTTTTGCAAATGTTCAAGAGATATCCAAAGGTGACAGATTACTCTACGTAGACAATATTTTATATGGCAACGGCAATCATCTTTTAAGTGACATTAAGCAACATTTTATTAACACCGAGGAAGGGACAGTTATGAATATGTGTTGGCTCAGACGCACTGATGGCATTAAAGGAAGCGCTTGCTGCTCGCAGAAGTGTTTGGCAATTCGTGAACGAATAGATGAGGTAAATCATCTGCTTCAAAAGACCAAACGTGATGCGCAATTGGAAGAATCACACGAGAAAACGGAATTATTAAGAGTCCAAAATTTACTATCCGAATCCTTGAAGACAGCTCACGTTGCAGTAACATCGTTATCAGGTGAGGTAGAAAGTCTTAAAGAAGCGTCTCATTTGCTGCAGAATGAATGCGAACAACAAGTTACAGAATTAAGAAGTAAATTGGCAGATAAACAGGCTGAATTGGATACCCTAACCATGCATGTAGGGGAGATTGACAGCCGTGTACATGCTTCAGTACCCCTTGATATCATTCCAACAGACGTACAGCAGTTCCGAATATTCTTCCAGCAACATAGAGAATTATACAGAAGGTATTTATTAGAAGCTATTAATGAGAACGCAAAACTTCAGTCACAATGTGCGGCAAGAGAGGGCGAATTGAACAAAGCCAACAGCTCACATGCCACAGAACTTCAAGCTAAAGACGCAGAAATTCAACAGTTGAAAATGGAGTTGGAAAAAGAACGAGAAATGAGCAAGGGCGCGATTAGCCAACTCGACGAGCTCTACGTTAGAAATTTGGCATTGGATGATGAGCTACGCCAGAAGAATTCAGAAATAAATTCTCTGGCTCAAACACAGGAGCAAATTGCCAGAATTGGATCACATGACGAAGTTATTGACGACTGGCGCAGAAAATGCCAGTCGTACGAAACGCAATTATCAGAAGCTAAGAATGTCGTGAAGACACTCCAGGTTCAAAACTCCTCCCTGAAGGTACAGCTGAAGAGTAACGAGCAATCGTTGCATGAATTGCGGGAGACAATGTTATCAGATAGTGGTTATGTGGATCGACTTTCGAGCAGTGAAGGGAGTTCCAATAATGCCAGCCCAGAGTCACAATCGTAGTTTTAGTTTATTTTATTTATCACGATTTCATCCCAATTATAAGCAATTTATTTCATTAGTAGCATGCAAAAGAATTATTTTTAACGATCAGTGTTTTGCCCAGAAGTTAGAGGATCAATCTATATTTTTTGAGGTCAATGCTCCATAACATAAAAGTTTTAAAATAAAATTTATCAACCCGTGAAGTGAAGGAGTTATACAATCAAAAATAGGTTGTACTCACTATAATCTGCAAGGAAGGCAATTTTTATATTGAAAGTGTAAAATGAGTTACTGACGCCTGTAATAGAATTTAATTAATCTAAACAACTATATTTACCACTTCAATTTGATCAATCGGTTTCCATTTTTTCAGATGTGTATAAATTAATGTCTATTGTGATGAATTTGCTCATTGAAAGCAAGTGATTTCACAGTGCGACTTAAGAACTGCAGAGACGGCAAGTAACGCAGCTGAGCTGAATAAAAGTAGAAGAATTGTGACTATTTGGAAGGGAAGATCTTGAAATTGAAAGAAAGGTTGATCACAACACACGTCACAATTACACTCACAATCAAAACAGGAGGGTAAGATCATATCAAGTTTGCTGATTCGGAATAATAAATTCGAATAGATACTGCGCTCTCATTGGCCATTTTGAAAAGCGGTGTTCAAAACGCAATTTTCGGTCATTTTAAAAATGAATAGCGCAACGAAGGTCTATCTGCAGGAAACTCTTTTATAAATAGCCGCACAGCGATAGCTGGGGCTATTATTGCCTTTCTCTTTGTTTTTTAAATTCAAAGAATTTGAATTGTATTGGGGTGCTGTCTTTTTTTTAAAGATCTGTTCACACATTTTCATGATTTTTGAAGTCAAATTGGAGTAGTGATTTTGGTCACGCCGAAACAGGAAGTGGAGCGAAAAAGCGAGTGGTTTTGCGGCATGAAATTTTTTCGCTCTTTTTTTGAGGTAGAGTGAGAAAACGGTGTTCGAACAAAAATTCGCTTTCTCGCTGGTGGTTTTTTGTTCATAAGCAGCAATTTCACCTTGATTTTTACTGTTTTTTCGATTTCTTGGATCGGATTTTCTTTTCTAATTGGTTTTCCCAATCCGTTATAGTTCGTTCTAGGCCTAGTTTTGTGTTTGAACCAAATCTCCATTTCTCGTTAGTGGTTTTTGGTTCATATATGGGAATTTCACTTTGATTTCTACTGTTTTTTCGATTTTTGTATCTGATTTTTTTTCTAAATGGTGCTCCGAATTCACTCATAGGCCGTTCTGGGTCTAGTTTTTTTGTTAAGTCAATGAAAATTCTTTGCATTGAGCTTCAAGACTTGTTCTGCTATGTTTCTTTATTTCGTCAAGAGTTTTGTTACGAACATATGCCGTCACAACCACTTCAAATCTGCTTTTTGTTCTTTCGTTCATGGAATTTCGTTCATGTGTCCTAAGGAGTTCTGCCTTGCGCTGATAGCTCATGGTATGTGTTTGATACAGGTTATTGCCTTTTGTAAGTTTTTGTTGTAAACTTCAAAAAATTTCAAAACACTGATTTTGTTTTTTCCTAATCTCATTAGATGTAGCTAATTTTTTTGTTACGACCCTTGGTAACTTTGTCGTTATTTTTAGTTGGTGGGAGTTGGGATGTTAATAGCAAGTTTCTGGGAAAACCGATTGGTTTTGCGAGTTATAGCTTTTCTTTCAATTTTTTAAATAATGTGATGTTTTCTGCCTTTTATTGTCAGAAGAAAGTTACCTGCTGATAATGATTTTGTATAAGATTATAATTAAGGCAAAGTTAGGTTAATTTTTGAATAAAAACTTTCTCTAATGTACATAAGAATTATAAAATATTGATTTTTAAAGTTTTAGACTGCACTTGGATCAGGTTTGTTCTGTGATTAGTTTGAGAAATTGCCCTACTTTTGTGTAATATTCCAGAGCGGTAGATTGTTATTAGAGCAAGATTTGAAAAGCAGTCGCTTGTCTTCTTCTTTGAGGTAAATATTGGTTTTCTTTCATTGTAAGTTTTGTTCAAAAAAGTTTTTCATAGTTTTTTTGAGCAATCAGCAACTTTCTTTTTGAGTAAATGTTTCTTGGTTTTATTTGGTTATGTCTGTATTCTTTTATGGTATGAGAGAGAGAGAGAGAGAGTTTAGGCTTCTGTGTAGTGTGCACAAGGGTTTGCGCCCATCATTGAGGGGTAGAGTTGACCACTTTCTGAATTGTGTTACAGCTGCCATAATTGCAGAGGGAGGTCCAAGAACAGGAGTTGACTTCAGAGTAACAATTTTCGAAGTAATTCCAGTAAACTTTTGTTAGATATTGTTTGTCAATCTGCGATAGCTGGGGCTATTATTGGCCTTCTCTTGGTTTTTTTTATTTCTTCGTCATGATTTTTGTTACGACCATATGACGTCACAACCACTTTTTGTTCATTCGTTCTTGCAATTTCAACTGAAACGCGTGCTTGGCGTCATTTTTCGCTCTTAGTGGAGCGAGTTTTTTTTTCATTCGCGTGATTAAATTTTTGGTCACACTTGACTTACCTCACTCTCAAAAATGACTTCCTCACTTTGAAATTGACTTTTATTTACTTTAATTCAAAGAGATAAGGTCAAATGGGTGTGTGTCACTCTAAGTGAAGGTTATTTGAGATCAGCTAATAGAGGCAGCAATAACTTATACAGATTTTTAATCAAAATATAACAGATCAGCCTTGAATGAAAAGACAAATTTTTTTGGTCTGTCTTTTTTTACTGTTTTTTTTTAGACTGCCGATCTACGAATCTATTGCGGCCATTTTCTGGCAATCTGCCAGCTATGTTTTCAATGTTAGCGCTTTTAATAATGATATTCAGTAGCTTGCTGGATCTAATCCAAAAATTCTCATCGGCTTTTTTGGTACGAGTTTTATCTATTGCTATGAGCTCGTTTTGTCGTGTATTTACTGCACATTCGTTTATTTTTTATTGGCAAATTGATGTTGTAATTGCCTCCCAACAAAGTTAAAAGCGTTAGTAAATCATGGAGTTCGAAGTAGTATGATAGCGACAGAAGCTTGAGTTTTGCCATTCTACTTTTATAGTTCATATCCCAACTACTGAGAATCCATGCCGTGGCTTTCTTTTGGATACGTTCTACTTCTTTGCATTCTGTTTTGTTAACAAACCAAACCATTGAGGCATAACTTATTACTGGTATGGCATATCCCACGTAAGCATTACATTTCGTTCTAGTGTTTGCTAAAACCGATACGTTTTGCTTGAGAAAATAGAAAGCTTTCGAAGCTTTTTTGCATCGTTTTAGACTATTTGCTCTCCAAGAGAGTTTCGCAGATATAATGACACCCAGATCTTTTTGTTCAAACTTGCTCTCTAGGAATTAAGAATTTAGCTGGAAATGGTATTCGCTGTTTTGCTGTTGTTTTACTGGTAAGACGTAACATTTGTTTTCATTCAGCTTCATTTTGTTCACTTCACACCAGCTTTCTATGGCTTCTAGATCTGTTCGGATATCAGCTGGCTGAGTTGATACTAACTTGAAATCATCAGCATACCCAAAAGCGTCACATGATTTGAGTCGAGTTGGTAGATCGTTCACGTTTATAATAAATAGGAGAGGACCTAAGAGTGACCCCTGCGGGACTCCGCTATTAACTGGGAAAATTTCAGATTTGCATTCATTAGCTTTTACATATTGTTTTCTTTCAGTGAGGTAATTTGCAATGATTTTCAAGAAATTTCCGCCGATTTGCAGCCCTTCAACTTTTTTAGTAAACTGTCGTGTGGTACGCTGTCGAAAGCTTTTTTAAAATCTAAGTACAGCACATACAATTCTCTTTCTTTGTCATCAAGTTCTTTGTACAGAAGATCTAGAAAGAGCAGAAGTTGTGTAACCACAGACTATGTCCTATGTCTCCTAAATCTATGTTGAGAGTTATCCAGATGTGGTTTGACTATTTCGTAAATTTTATTGAAAATTAATATTTCTAAAACCTTCGAGACATTGCAAAGTAAGCTAATTGGTCTGTATTGCTCTATCATTGCTCTGTTTTCATCTTTAAAAATTGGGATAACTTCACTTGTTTTCCAGTATGCTGGAAATTACCCTTTATTTAAAGCGGCTTGGAAAACTATATGCAATGATTTTGAGAGGGTTGGCAGGTTTTTCAGGATTGTATTTCCAACATTATCAGGTCCACAAGCTTTATTTGTCTGAAGCTTGGTTTGTATCTCCTTGATTTTTCTTTCGTCAATATTTACTCTGTTAAATTTTCGTTTTGCGTAAGAGTTCTTCATTTTAATTGTGTTACTTTTGAGGAAAAAACTGGAGAAAAAATCGTTAAAGTATTTGCATTTTTGGCTATCTTCAGTTGTCTTGTTGTTCTTGTAAGACATTGTTTCCGGGTATCTATTGCATTTAAAGACAGACTTGAGATACTTTTGCAGATCAGAGAATCTCCTCCCTCTGAAGATTGTGTCTTCAAAGTCCGCTTGATCTTGTTTCAGCTGATCTCTCAATTTCTTCGCTGCTTTTTAAATCTTGATCAGTCTGCCACGATTCGAGTTTTTAGTTTTCCTATTCAGAGTAGATATGAATTTTTTGAGATGGGAGGATTCCTTTTTTATCCAGGGGGGAAGGTTGGATCTTTGCAGCGTGGTTTTGGGAACGTTTATAGTTAATACATCATCAAGCCATGTATACCATTGCTTGACTAGTTCGTCAATAATGCTGTAGCAATATGGTTTGAAAGGTTTTTTGAACTCTTTCCAATCAGCTTTGTTGAACGCAAACTTATGCTGTTTGGCTTCGGATTGCATATCTGTTTGCGCCTCAATCTTCACAGTAAGGGCATCGTGATCGGAATTAAAAAATTTATTGAACTTGTTTTTTGTATCACGGTTTGTTACTTGATTGGAATTGTTTGTAAGGAAAACATCCAGTTGTCCCATTTGTTTATGGTTCAAAATTTCCTGAAAATTGTATTCACTAAATTTCTCAACAATTTTGTTTTCGTAATCATTTGTCTAGTTCAATGTTTTCCAACAAGTGTTCTCATGAATAATATCGCCTGTGAGAATAACCGTTTCACAATTTTCTTTTTCCGCATGTGTCTTTATCTCATCGAGAAGGTCGATCATTGACAATTCAGACCACCTATACGGGCTTGCTTTTGGTGGGTTGTAACAACAGCATATTAAGAAAGCTGTGTTTTTGGTTCAATTTTGACAACAACATACTCATCCGTATTTTTTAGTTCTACTCTTTCATTAGATATGCTATTTTTAACCGCATTGAGAACTCCTCCGTGCTTTGTTTTGTGATTATCAGTTTTTCGGTCATTACGATGGATCATGAATTCCTTAAGAAAAAGTCTCTCATTGGATATATCGTCTGTTAACCATGTTTCAGTTAGGCATAAGATATCCATGTTTTCCATTGACAGACAGTTTACAAAGTTCGTTCTGCGTTTGAGGTCGACTAGACTTCTTACATTGTAAGTTAGAAATGTAATTACGTTTGAATTTAATAGTCAGTCTATTGCAATTCTGTTTTCATTTTCATTTGAGTCCAGGTCGACCCAGTTCTTGTCTGTCAACTTTTGGAGAACAAGATTTCGTGTTTTTAGACTTTTGGCACTTGTACCTTTATTTCTTAATGTCCTTCTCATTTGTAACATTTCGTTTTCTTTTGCCTGCTCTTCTGGATTTAATTCTTACTAATAAATACTGGCTTGCCGTAGTCTTTTAGTTTCCTCAGGGATAATAGAATAAGTCTCTTGGCGTAGTCACTATCTATCTTAACTACCAGGGTTCGATGCTTATTTTCGGAAAATTTTCCTAGTCGTTTAATATCAGTGATATTGCAAAAGACTTTCAGGTGCTTCTTTATGGCTTTCAATTCCTTTAAGTCATGCTCGTATCTGTCCCTGGTACTTTTGGAATTTAGCTCTGGTGTTCCACGGAACCTAATTCCGTCATATTGTTCCTTATTTACAGGCTTTTTATACGATGGTTCTTTTGGCAATTTTGGTTCAACAGGGGGAGTTGTTTTTCCAAAAGTTTTTTTTATTTCATGGAGCTCTGTTTTCAGCGATAAGTTGTTGGCTTTTATTTCGGCTCTTAGTTCTTCGATTTCGGTATGGATTTTTTTGATTTTTTCGTTATCCCTGCTATTGGCTAATTGTTCTATAATGAGATCTTTCTTTTTTAGATCCACACAACTTTGGCACACTAGTAGCACGTTGTTTATAATACTACTAATTCCAAAGATTGCCTCTGTTGACATTCCTGTGCACTTAGTTGTTAAATGAATATTATTGCCACATGCTACGCAATGAAAAACAGCTGATTTTGATTCGATGTTTGTCGAGCAAGTTTTAAACCGTTGATTTTTCATTTGTTGTTCTTTGCCCATTCCCGTTTTAACTTAAATCTTCATGTTTTGGAAATTTGCTCTGGTTTTTATTACTGCTGAGGACTGACTTAAAATAGATATTTTTATGTGAAAATTTTGGAATTACTTGAAAGGAGAAATATAGAAGTGGAAGATAAGACCGCGGTCTCCTGACGGAAGGAGCCTATGGTCTATCTAACCCCGAAAACTGCCGCACAGACAGCCCGTTAATAAGTTAGTTGAGAGCCTCGAATTTATGTTCGGGGGGAATAACCCCAGCGTTCAAATTCAGCTCTTCGCAAGTTTACGGTTGACCGTTGCAAATAGTGGGCCCAAAATGGTGTGCCCCAAATGTTTTTGATCGGTGATTGTTTTCGTTTAACAAAAATTTTGTTGGTTTTCCGAGACCAGGCCATCTCTTGTGTAAAGCATGGAGGTAGAAATCTTTTGATTTTGGAACTTTAATCAAAACATTTAACGCCAGTGTACCACTTCGAGTTGTTTTCGGAATTCTTCTGGCTATTGTTTATAAGACCTGTTAAAACATTTGGTTATTTTAGTTTTTGGGTAGAGAATTTTGTCACGCCGAAACAGGAAATGGTGCAAAAAAAAACGTTTTTCTTAGGTGTGCAATATTTTTACTCTAATTTTCAGGTAGAGTGAGAAATTGATGTTTTAACAAAAATTTCTTCTGGAAAATTGTTGTTCATGAACAGCTGTTTGCTTTCTGTTACTGTTTTCGAGTTATTTTTTTGAGTTTTTACGACCTGAAGACGCCTTCACTTGTCTGTTTTTTTGTAAGTGAGCGAGCAAAATGGTGAACAAAAAGTTCGGGGAGTGAGTAAAACTTAAAAAAGGTGTTTTGGTGAACGAATTCGAAGAGCGAAGAAAAAGCGCAGCGGCGAGTTTGTTCATTCCTTGTTTTGAAACAGCGATAATGTAGGCGTGAAAACGTTGTCGCCAGGAGAGCGAATGTTTTCACCTGCATCGTTTTCAAGCTGTTCTTTTAGTTTTCGGTTTTTTATGCCTAAGAGTTTATTGTCAACTAAGTATTTGGGTTGTTTTAATAGCGTTTTACATCTTATTATAATGGGATAATTAAAGGGATAATTAAAGGGAGTTTTACGCTAAGTTTTACGCTTTTTTTTCAACAAATTTCAATTTTGTGGATTTTTAGGTGTTATTTTATCTGCATTGTTTTATTACATTTTTTGTTTCATAGCCGCAAAGCGATAATGGGGGCTATTAGCGTTCTCTTGGTTTTTGACCTTCTCTTGGTTTTTTATTTCGTCGTCAAGACTTTTGTTACGACCATGACGTAACAAGCACAAAAAAATGACGTCGAATGAAAAAATCTGCTTTTTATTCATTCGTTTATGCAATTTCAGAAAATAGCCGCAATATCTTTGTAGATCTGCTGTCTAAAAAAGATAGTACAAGAGACAGACCAAATATTTATCTAAAGATGAGATGCTATATTTTTTATTAAGAATCTATTTAACTTATTGCTGTTTCTATTAGCTGCTCTCGATAAACTGAATTATGTGCGTAGCGTCATTTTTTAGTCTTAGCGGATCGAGCTATCGGGTTCATTCGCGTTATTAAATTTTTGGTCACAAGTGACTTACCTCTCTCAAAAATGACTTCCTCATTCTGAAATAGACGTTTCTTTACTTTAATTCGAAAATATGAGGCCAATTGAACGTGTGTCTCTCTAATTGAAGGTTATTTAAGAGCAGCTAATAGAAGCAGCACTAAGTTAAATAGATTCTCAATCAAAATATAACATCTCAAATTAGATAAAAAAAGAAATTTTTTAGGATGTTTCTTGTTCTGTCTTTTTGAGACTGCAGATCTACAAAGATGTAATTACTGTTATTTTCTGACAATCTGCCAGCTCCTACGCGTTTTCTATTACAAAACGAATAAGTTGTTTTTGGTGCAAAGCAATTTTACGGAGCAGTTTTTCTCCATTTCTGGGTTTCCTTTTTTCAAAGTTGGATGTTTGCGAGCTCATATCCTAATATTGTTCGTGCAAATTTATGTTCTCGAGTGCACGAAACTGTTTTTTGTTTGTTTGTGTACTTGTTAATAGCCGCTGTCAGCCTCTTAACGGCTATTATTTAGGCGCTTTCCTTTTTCTTAAATTCCTTTTACTTTTTGATCACGTTTTTCATTTTACATAAATGACTATTTTCAAGCTTGACTTCTGACTTGCCCCACTCACTGTTTCAACTGAATGGAGTTTAAATTCTTTCTCTCATTGAATTCTTTCTCTCATTGAACCTCGCAATTTAGTGAATACAGTCAAAATATTCGGGATAAACTTATAAAGCTCGGTCATCAAGTCATAGTGCATTATAGTCATAGATTATCAAAGTTCATTAAAGAGATTGCTAGCTGACATTAGAATTAAGGGTAATACCTTTCAGTTTAGAAGCCGAATTACGTATACATTTAGATTCTAACAAATTACACGCAGAATTAGAACACTTTTTGACACTAAAAATTTTCGGTCAATATCTTTTTTTTTCTGTTTCAATCCCGATTTGCATCAAGCACGTCAACGGCGGCTATTTTACGGCAATCTGCCGGCTATGTTTTTAAAAAATCTTCTATTTTTTCGATTATGTTTGTTTTCTTTTTTTGCTGGATCACTTGTCTGATCGATTTAACTTCCGGCCTAGAGAAACGAGATGGGCTGGTAATATCCGAGGGCACTGAGTTGCTGCGGAGCTCTATTAAGAGCTTCACTTCAGCATTATCTAGGTAAATTGGACTATCCCTAAGCGTAAGGCGGCTATTACCAGAGCTAACCCCGTCGCCGGTCATTTGAGCGCAACTTGCCGACGTTAATTGGTTATGTTTGATTTTACTGTTCTTCGCCAAGTTTGACTTCGTAAAAACGGCGAATCAAGGTTGTTTATAGATGAAAGAAAAACTATCAATTTTGTTTGTGCAAACGTTTTCTCGGTTTTTCGTTAGTAATCGCCTCAACTTCTGTAACGGGAATTTTTTAGGTGCTTTGTGTTTATAATCCAGAGTTTCGATTGTATGGTGGGGGCTTTTTTTAATAGCAGCCGTCAGCCTCTCACGGCTATTATTTAGGCGCTCTCCTTTTTTTAAAATTCGCATTACCTTTTGATCACGTTTTTCGTTGTACATAAGTCACGTTTTCACGTTTGACTTCTGATTTATCTCACTCACTGTTTCAACTGAATGGATTTTAAGTTCTTTTATGCATTGAATTATGCAATGTAGTGAATACAGTCAAGATAAAAAGATAAATCAAAAGAAACGGGATAAACCGATGAAGTCCAGTCATTAAGTCATAGTGCATTAGATTATCAAAGTTCATTAAAGCGATTGCTAGCTGACATTAGTATTAAGCTTAATACCTTTCTGACTAGGAGCCGAATTAAGTATACATTTAGAATCTAACTGAAATTGCATAACCAAATTTGAACACTTTTTGAAACTTAGGAAAAAATTCTGTAAACTATATCGCCTGCAATGTTACTATACCCGCCCCTTTTTTATGCCCCCCCCCCCCATTTTTTATGCCCCCCCCCCCCATTTTTTATGCCCCCCCCCCCCAATTACAGTGCGTTTTGTTATATAGCATATTACTCTGTAAAAATTGCGCGTGTGGTTGTCTAAGTTATCTGTCCCCTCAGCTTACATAGAATAGATCAGATCCAAAAAGTTATTGAATTTTCCTAATTTTCAGGCTGGATTACTTGCCCATTTTTTAAGATTGTTATTTTTTCTGATTGCATGCGTTCTGCCAGTACATATTGGTTGTTTGGAAGGTTGCTTTTTCGGCGACGGTTTCCGGAATTTTTCCGGCTATGCTTGCTAAATGGTTTCCAAATGCATTGCTAGTAATTTCTAGGCCTAATTTACCGGTTGAAGATATTTTTCTGGAATTGACTAATAAATTTATTTTTGCAGTTGGGGTTGATGAGTTCACGAGAGCATGGACAGCATGCACTGCCGGCCGGGGAGGGAGGAGGGGGAGGTGTAGATGGAGGAGGAGGGGGACACAACAGCAGAGGTGGTGGAGTTGGTGGTAATGAAGAGACAGTGGTAGAGAACAGTACTGAAGACTTCGACATTCCTCAATCACACCAGGCTGATACGAGAGAAAAGTAAGAGCTGCTCATACAGAATATTCTGGTTCGGAAGAGTTCATTGTGCCAATTAAGTAATGGTTACGTGACTCTGCGAAGTGGTTCCAGATATAATGTCAGAATTTCAAAGTGACTTCTGAGTCGCGTAACCATTTTAAAACAAGCACTGTGCAAGTTCAGTCGGAAGCTTTGCGGAAGTGTTTTTAACCGATTAAACAATCAAAATAGGAGTTTTCTTCCGGTTGATGAAAAGGAGAATCACTTTCGCAGACAAATGGCTCTTTTTGGATCTTTTCCGTTTGTGCCCCCCCCCCCCCCCCCAGCTTAGTGGGCACATATTACGCAACCCCCAGACGCACGTGCCATATTTTTACATAATGATTTACTATGTAATGGCACGTGCTCTGTAACTGGGGGACGCATAGCGTACTGGGGGGGGGCACAAACGGAAAAGATCCCTCTTTTTTTCCAAAGCAGTATAGGAACAAAACAATTTCTCAATTTCGTTGTTCTTCGAGTTTTCTGTTTGATATAAAAAAAGAGCTAATTGTCCCTGAAAAAGAATGACCGATGATGATTCCATTCTTGCAAAAGCAACATCTGACAAGATTCGATGGTTGGAGAATCTGTGGAAACGATGGATTCAAGTTGTGGAAACGATGGATTGAAAAAGCGAAGACTCAGAATTTTTTGGGACATCTACGGATATGATTTTCGCGAGGAGTCTTGACCTAGCCGACAAATGCATTTGTCAATTCATTCAAAGGATTTTTCCGTTTCTCCGCCCCCCAGGATTTTTCCCGTTTTTGCAAGCGCCCACATCCCCACCCATCGGTACTCTCATCCTCCTGTAAACCAGTAACAGCACAATTAACATTACAATGAAAAATCCAAAATCAAAATCCTGTTAGAGGAAAGAATTATATGCACCAACAAGCAGTGGCAAAAAAACAGAAAAAAAACGTTTTCAAGAAATTCGAACAGTTAAAGGGGAAGAATATCACCCAAACACTCTCTACAACTTGAAAATTTAGAATTGGCAATGAGCCAAATCGTTGAAAAAGATGGATTTGAAAGTGATTTAACATTTAAATACGAGATGTCTCAAATTGACATACCAAATACGTTTTCATTTAATGGAGCTGTATTTAATAATTGCACAATTAATTTTAAATAAAAAACGATTTTCAATTTTTAAAAATTTAAACTTCTGACTAAGTATATAGGAACTTCTGGCATTTCAACTTCTGGCTAAGTATATAGGAACTTCTGGCATTTCAACTTCTGGCACTCGCGACTTTCGGCATTGTAAAACTTGCACATGCGTGTTTTAACAAATGTTATTTTAGATCATGAGCTAATTCAGATTTAATATTTAATGTCGTTGTTATGAATTACATCGACAAAAGCAAAGACAAAACGATACATCCAGGATCTTGTTTTTTACTATGCCTAGAATATTACTTATAATAGTTGGCAGTTTTTCAAAAGCGTAATCATTAAGTTCATCATGTAATATTTGTTCATTATGTTAGTTTTTGGTTATCAGAACGAAAATAGTTCTTTGTCGAGACGTTCAAAAAAGTCCCGGTACGTTTGATTTGACTGAACTGGAACTTAGATTAGAAAGACACAAAAATACTGTTGTTAAGATTAGTATTCAGCATATTTTCATCCGCAAATTATGATCTCACCAAAGTTCAACGAGATTGGATTGTTGTTGTTTAGATTTCAAAAAACATTTAACCAAACTTAAGTGAAATATATTTTTTGGGTGACTGTGGGTGAAAGTTGGCGATCTGTTATTTCAAAACTTTCAAAAAATTACAAAACTTATTTCAAAACTTACAATTAAAAGCTACGCAGAATTTTTTCTCAATGGAGAAGCACTCGTGTTTCGAACGTATATTCAATGACAGATAGCGGTCTATTTTTTGATTGCTACAATATTGATCAACACTTTGCAATAAAGAGCATGAAAAAGTTGAATATTTATTTTGTGTCTAGACTAAGACTGAATTCAGCAAATATACAAATAACAAAAATAGGATCTTTGTGGCCCCCAGTGTTTTTTATGACCCCCAGTTACAAATTATAATTTGTAATACAGCACGTTTCTATGTAAGAAAATACCACGTGCGCCTGGAGGTCATAAACGATTCATGCTCACTTAGCTGGGGGCCGAAACAGAATAGATTCCAAAAATACTTCATTAACTATATAAGCAATCAGGTCTCAAGGTAGCTGAAATTTTGATCAGAGACGCAAAAAAGTTGTTAATATCAGTTTTCAACATATTTTCATCCAAAAACACGATCTCACCGAACTCCAGGTCACCGATGTGTGGGGGTCACCGATGTGTGGGGTTGTAGTTGTTTAGATTGCAACGAGTTTCAACGTAAAACGTTTAACCGACCTTGATAACTTATTTTTTTGAGTGAATGATGCTTGAATTTGGCGTTCTAATCTACAATACTGTTTGATAAATATTTCATGTGATACTAGTAAAAAGGTAGCAGAATTTTTCTGTGGAATAGCATCGTGTTTCCAGCGGATTTTCAATACGATAAAACATTATATTGTTTGATAATTACAATAACACTGATCAACTTATTATATCAACCTATAATCAACTAAATCGTGGACGTGACTTGTCTATAGAGAAACTAAACTCTAAATTAACAGAAATAAGATTGGCAAAGCTCAAAAATACATTGTCTTCTTTTAAAAACAAATAATTTCAGAATTCATAAACATAAAGCGCAACAAAAACTCCAATGTTTTCGCCTGGCTTATGGCCGATGTAAACAAATGTTGACACGTTTACGAGCATAAATAGTGTCAACAAGTCGCTGAACGATCCTTATTTTGTGAAAAAATTTCTTGCAGCCTTTTGAAGTTGATCACACTCTTGTTTTGTGCCACAGTATTATAGATCTGAAGTAAGAAAGTCAGACGTATCCTGTATAGCAAGGAGCAATATTTTTTATAAACTTCAGCGAAAAATTTGCTGTGTATAATTTGACAAATAAATTGAGCATAAAGCTTTGTTTTTAGTCAAAATTTAATCACTTTTATAACTTGCTGCTCAAAGCTAAAGATTCGAACCTGATTCAATCATTTGAAAGTTTAAAAGTTTAGTTTACTTTAGCCTAGTTTAGAGACTTGATGCCCTGGGAAACATCACTAACGTTTTTTTAAAAAGTGCTGGCAAGTCGAGTCGAAGAAAATAACGAAACAAAAGTTTTGCGAAAACAAAAACCAACAAAATATGTCAATAGACGGCTATTATTAAAAAGCGTCCAGAAAGGGAATAAACTATTGTGTCGTATAAGATAAATCAGTTTAAAATTACGTTATAGACAACATTTTTTTCAAGAAAGCAGTATGAGAAGGTTTCATTGAACAGATAGCGGGAACCATTTCTGCTGCTTTCATCTATGAAAACTAGCAGCCAAGAAATATGAAATATCCATGTATTTTATGTCAAATGAGACTGTGATTTGCTTCATATTCATTGACCTCTAATTTTGTTATAGTCGTAAAAAGTTTACATCGATGAATGGGAAAAGATTTAATAATACGATCGGAGCATTAAATACATCAATTATTGTTCAGATGGCTGCACAGAAAGATGGCTCGTGCATCTTCTGAGAAGTTGCTTGAATCCAGAGGCTCATTCCTCATCAGGGAAAGTCACAATCCCAACCAACAACAACCTCCACTCTCAACTCACACAAATGTCCAGTCATCTCCAAGTCGTTCCGTCCCACCCTCAGTACCACCCTCCGAAGGTGCACCTCACAGCTCTCACAACCACCAGAGATCTCTACACGTCAACGGGGATTCGGAGGGTGGGGGCGGGCTAAGTGGTGCTGGTGCTGCTTCAGCCGCCTGTCCCTCCTCCTCGTCCGCGTCAGCAGATAGCAATTCTTACGTGCTCTCATACAAAAGTCAATCAGACGAATTTTGCCACTTCAAGTGAGTTGGGATATTCTCTATTGCAAAATAAAATAGATCCCAAAATCTTAAGGCAGACTCACAACGCAGGAGGGTATGGGGGCTGAGTAATGAGGTGAGTTGGGGGGAGGGGGGTTGCCGAATCACGGTGTCGACTGCTAATTGACGGGCTGAAATGATAGAGGGGCTAAATGATGTGTTAAAATATGCGGAGTTAAATGAATCGGGGTGAAAAGAAGTAGAACCGTCTTTTACAAAAAGATTCCTGTATGATCTTTATGAATCGGGTTCAATAGCTGGCCAAAATTAGTCCAGTAATTTGCCCTGAAGTTATGGGTTTTTCTAGACGAATTTGGTAAACATTTCGGAGATGGTTTAAATTTGATTGATGGGGACAAAGCTCAAAAGAGATACAGTCTGCGTGTAATGTGTGCCCTATTCTGAACTTTTTTCAACACACCATTATCGCCCTGTACAATTCATTACGAGCCAGCGCTCCTACCAAATAAATTGGACCATTTGGTCCATATTACCTCTTCAATTCCTCAAAACGTATCTGAGTACATGTAAAAATGGCCTTACCGAGTGGGAAATGGCAACAAAGCAATTATACTAATCGCTTCATCCTAATAAACAATAGATGTTAGTCAATAATACATTAAAAAAAGTTTAAAATTGGTATAATACTTTACAATTGCTCAAATTTCAACAAATAAGCGCAAAATTAAAATCTATTGGTGGGGTTGCTGGCTCTAATGTTTTACCTAGATCCAAATCCCATTAGAACATTTGTTTAATTAGTTCATAAAGTGTTGCTGTTGATTTTCAGGATTCTGCAGTCGTGTGGCCAGGTGTTCATTGGTGGGAAGAGGTTCCAGTCCCTGGAGCACCTGGTCTACTTCTACAGTGTGAAGGAGTGCATTGTGCCCACTGAGTACCTCCTACATCCAATTGCACCCAAACTGCCCGTAAGCAACCCAACCCAATCGTGGATCGATCTCAAATTTAATATTTTAGTTTTGCTGTTATGCGGTTATTGAACTATTATCATTGCTGTAAGCATTTTAACAGTTCATTTGGAACACAAAAACGGCATGCGGACAAAAAGGCTTTCAGTTTGAAAATTTGTCATATTTTTTGCTGGCGAAAATAGCAATACGTTAGCTATTCATTTTCATTCAAAGCTCTGATGGTAGACATAGTTCTCTGCATACAATTGTATTGTGCTGTAAGCATTAAAAAATATCTATCATCTTGAGCTTTGGTAGAACTATTTCCTGAGACTGGAACGCTATTGAGTAGCCTCACGCGAAAAAATTGTATGACAAGTTTTCGTATGCGTATATTGTGCACCTTCATATGAATTGCTCGTGTTAGACTGGTAAAAAGGAAATTTAATCGTTAAACAGTTGATCATCAGGCGACAAACTAAAATTAATTGAAGAGCACCTTAGAGTTTTTTTGCCAAACATTGAACAGAGGGTTTTGACGAGATCCTCCGTTCACCTGAATTGTCAACCATCGTTAGTTGTTCTTCCTTGCATTTCTGTTGCAAAGCTAGTCTTAATTGCTTATTAAGACCAGTAACATAAATGTCAGTCTTGTATTAATCACTGCGGATGTTTTCTTGCTTTTCCTCTGTGATGCATACTCTTATTGCTCTTGTTTCAAGAGATGTTTAGTAGCGTTATGATTGCAATGTTGTTTTGCTCGATATTTTAAGATAGCTCTTGTATGTTTTTGGCAATTCATTCAGCGTCGATCGTAATTAAGTCACAGATCGAAAAAGTTGCAAATTGGTGCTCATGCTTCATTTTTGGTGCTCTTTTAAAGCAGATGTTGTTCGTCAAATGAGTTAGCTCAGTTATAACCAGCTTAGTAGGGCTGAAAAATTCAAACATCCTTAATATCCTTAGTGAAGGTGCTTGCAACTGTTTTTTGTTTAGACAAATGTTGTATATGAGCCACTAAGTGAATTATTGCTGCATCCGAAAGATAAATTGTGTTCAGAATTGATCATTTCCAAATTCAGACTCTTGAAGCTCGGAAAGTTTTCATTACGCAGAATTATTTTCTAAAACTACCTGCAACATTTACAGTGGTCTTTGTCTTTGACGATGCCGAGTTTTATTATTGAAAAACTCGCGCAATTAAGTACGATACCGGAATTGTTTCTCGGACATTTTACAATCAACTCATTTCATAATTGTTGCATCTCTGTCCATAAAGGACAATGCAGTTTGACGTTTCGTATTGGTGTATAAAATTTGACTTCTAAAGTCTTTCCTGCATATTTTTTGCATAAAATAATTGGTGCGCCGCAAGTGATTTATAGTAAAAAATCTATGTCATTAATAGTTGCGAAAGCGATATATTGTTGGCCAATTTTTTTTTTCGTCGTGAAGATTTGTTTCGACCTATGACGTCACGCTGACAGCAAATCTGCTTTTTGTAGAATGATTCATGCAAGCATTCATGCCCAAATTTTGCTCACAAAGGTGCACGATTTAAAAATTCGACACTGACATATCGTGAAGGCGTTACTTTGCAGACTTTACTTCCGTTGGATCCTGTTTATGGTTTTTATTTGTTTGTGTATAAATGATTACAAAGGAGGCAATGTAAACGAAAAAAATTATAGCTGGAAGACTCTGGAACTGACTCGAAGTATATATATACACTCAGGCGCAAGCGAACGACTCACTGAGAAATTTAACCTCCTACTTGGTTGCACTAATCATTTTGAAGCAGTAACGGAGTAAAATTTATACACAAACAAATAAAAACCATAAACAGGATACAATTAACAAAATTTACATGGGAAAAGCCAAATTTGTTAACTAAAACTTATTAACCACCTGAAAAAGTTGATCAATTTTTGACTCCGATACAATTATTGCCAATGGAACAAAAATATATTTTACTCAATAATCTACCAACTGATAGAGAAAACAACCGAATCGGTAAAAACAGAAAACCGAGGAACGGGAAAGGGAAAGGGAAAGAAGGAATTCCATAATACTTAAAAAAATGCGAAGGCTGTACTTCGCAAAAATTATTCTGAAGACCTGTAATAATTTTTCAGCTTTTATATTGAGTTTCAAAAGGACTTTAAAAGAGTATTGTTCGTATTACCAACAAATCATTGCTAATGACCAACTTTTCTTTTTCCAGTTTTCTTTAATTTCCAAGATTTTTATAAATCCAGGTGACGTCCCGTGATTTAGAATTCCTTTACTGCCATCAGAATTAAACCGCAGAACTCGTTTCGTCAGCTCTGATAAATTATTTCAGTAAAAACAAAAGATGGCCGACGTTGGCTGCAAAAGTGTTCTAATTTCTAATGGTTCATTTGATTAGATAATTATGGCGAATTCACATTTTAATGTGGAGAACAATGATCTTATATCAATACCAGTTATCAGTATACTCTGAGGAACTTTGGGAGCTTAACGTAGTCTTTGAAAATTAAGTCTTGTTCCAGGGCATTTTTGGTTTAGCCTTTTCTTTTGTCCGCTGTTTGACCGTAAAGATATTCGAGTAAATTTGCTGAGAATTCGAGATATTTCTCAGTTGAAACAGTGAGGGAAGTGACAAATCAAATGCAGAAGGTGTGAATTATGTATAACGGAAAACGTGATCAAAAGGTAGAACAAATTTTTAAAAAGATAGATTGAAGACCCAGGAACGGACTCGAAGTAGATGTTCACCTAGGCCGGAATCAACCAGTTCCTAAAATAATTAGTTTTTATTAAAAAAACGTGCAATATATTTTTCATTCAATAATCGACAGTAGTGGATAAAACAAGGAAATCAACCACCAGCAAAATTTGGCCTGTTCTCCAAACGCTAATCGCGCATGTCGAATAGGGCCAAATTTTACTACTTGTTGATTTCCTTGTTTTATCCACTACTATACATTCTCTCTATATTCACTTCTTTTATATTTTAAATCATTTCTTGTCTCACTTGGTGCAAACCACTAGTGTCGAGTTAAGATGGTAATTAACCGTTATCAGACGGATAGTTTGGGTTCTATCCCCACTGACTTCAGTGGACGTATCCCAGATACTAGTATAAAACTAATGAGACCGTGTAACAAGCGCGTAAAACCAACTTGCGAAAATAAACTTGAACAAAAAAACCTGCTTAACTCTTTTATAAATTTTTGCTACTATTTATATAGTATTAAGATCCTTGTTTTTATTTACTACTACATATTCACTCTAAGTCTAACATTGAATTAAGAAATGGCTTAATTCTAGAAAATAATAATACAAAATCAAGCAATATCAATTAAGAAAAAAAAGGTCTAAATCTAAAATATCAGGGAACGGTCTCCGTGCGTGGCATAGCAACCTGCTTGGTCTGCTTGGTTTACCAAGAGCAGAGCTCGTTCACAGATATATCAATAAAACCCAAAAACTACATGACAGATAAATTAAAAGAAGAAGAATTAGCTTCTTGAATATTATACTTATAAACATGCTCTCTGAGTTGATTTCTATTATGACCGTATCTATATCTATGAAGATAAATACATAGTCTACATTTCCTATTTCTAAATCTATATAAAGATATATGTTTATAAACATTACACATACTACATGTTAGATATTGATCAGGATCAGAATAATGATATCCCAAATGTTCTATATGATCTTTCACTTTAAACATATTTTTTCATGCATAACAAGAATATTCTAATTCTTTACAATTATTACAACATTCTTTCCAAGGTTTATTTATACACTTATTGCATTTCATTTCCATTTCTCGAAAAATTATTTTTTGATTATTTCCCTAAATAAGTACATGTCTCAATCAACTAATACTAGTGTCATAAACTTCTGCGACGTCTGTATTTTATCCTTTGAAACAAAGAAGGGTTTATACAGGCATCAATCATACGATCTCAAACATAAGGAACTATTGGAGAAAATGTTTGAGTCTGAAGAGGAAGAAATCTCGGAGAGGGTGTATAATTCGGATGAAGATGATTATATTATTAAAACTAGGGATATTATTAAAACTGAAACTGAAAACAATATCTACTCTAAAATTAGGTTTATATGTAAAGAATGTCATGAAGAATTTAGGAATAAAATAGCTCTAACTACTCACTCATATAGTCATAATCGTAAGTATCTAGAAAACAAAGAAGACTTCGATATAAACTCCATTCAGAACATGAGAGAGTTTTATATTACAGATAAAGGTGGGAATTACATTGAAGACATAGACGAAGCAACTAATTATTCTTTAGAAGAAATTAAAAACTGTTACCAGTATAGAAAAGTTAAGAGTTTTAATTATAAGATCAGGGCCGAGTGTGAGTACAAGAAGAGAACCAAAGAAGAAGTTAAAATTACAAAAATATTTTTCAACACCGACTATATTATTAATAAGGCTATATATGATTACGGTGACTTCAAACAATCGGCGAAGCCGTTTCACGGATGGCTAGATTTCGAAAAGAATATATGAAGGTTATGGCTATGACTTTGAGTTTCTCGGAATAAGAAGTATTCAGTTAAACATTGAACCAACTAAAGCATCTATTGGTAGTTATATAGATTTAACTTGCGATCTCAAAAACACTAAATCAATATTAAATATACGCAATTCCAAATACAACTGCTTACAACTAACTATTACTGCTTGGCTACATCGTGCCATGCACCATGCAACACGTGAAAGTAAATATGTAAATAATCTAATTGAACCAAGACAACAACATGAAGATGATTTTGCTTATATAATAAGAATACAGAAATTGTATAATATTAATATTTGGTTATACACCCCCTGTGGTGGAGGTAAAGTAGAATTGTTTAAACCAGTGGATGCTTTTAATAAAGATAGAAAAGATGTAAGAATACTAGTTTGGAGTAATGGTCAAATAGAACACTGTGCCCTAATAAAAAATCTAGAAACCTTTTTAGATCGCCCAAATAAAAATAACATCAAATATTATTATTGCGATAGGTGTACCTATTGGTTTAACAAATTAAATATGATAAACACGAATGCAACAACTCATTCAAACCAGAGATTGTTTCGCCTAAGAAAAAACATATTACTTTTATAAATGAACACAAACGTCAGAATATAAAAAATATTATAACTGCCGATAGAATGTTGCATTGTTGAAGTCTCAAGTCAACTAATAGTTTGGTTGCGGCGAAGCTTGGTCGGAGACCCATAATTATGTAATAGCTGAACCTATTCCAATAGCTGTGGGTTACACCTGGCAAGGTAACTTCAAGCGCTACTTCGGTATAGGCTTTATCAAAAGATTTGCTAGAGGTCTATCAGAAATAGAAACGGACAATAATTTCAAACATAATGGAAAGATAATATTCACAGAAGATAAATTATATCATGAAACTAATAAAACTTGTCATATCTGCAGCAAAACATGTATTAATAAAGTAAGAGATCATTGTCATGAAACTGGTAAATATAGAGGACCAGCATGTAAAATATGTAATATGAGGTTTAAACAACAAAACTTCATTCCTGTAATATTCCACAATGGCTCTGGCTTTGACTTCAACCTACTATACTGTGAACTCTTCAAACAGAATAATGATAAAAGAAAAGTAGATAACATACCACTAGCTGCTGGTAAGTCTAAGATGTTTAGCATTGGTTGTCTCAAATTCTTAGATAGTTATAACTTCTTAGCTATGCCTCTAGATCAAATGGGAAAGATATACGGATGTAAAACTAAAACATTATATCCATATGAATACTTTGGTTTGTATAAGTATGACAGGGAAGCTGCCAGTGGTAGCAAAGCTACCTATGATGAAGCTATAGGTAATCTAAAAATAGAAGACTTCAAATCCTCACTACATAATAAATTAACAACACAAGAAGAAGTAGATATCTTTAATAATGAAAACAGTCATAAAACTGGCAAAGATCTAACTATAGAGTATTTACAGAATGATGTCGAAATATTAGACTATTGCATGAATGAATACGTTATATTAAGTATGAAAGAATTCAAACTCAATCCACTACATTACGTTAGTCTCCCGGGTTATAGTTTTGATTGTTGGTTAATGTCAAGCGGTGTTACATTAGATACATTGCAAGATAAACAAATGCTAGATGATTCTGTTGGAGCAAAGAGAGGTGGTATATGTGGAATAATGGCTGATAGATATGTTAATTGGCAAAGCCGCTTCACGGATAACAGTGATGGTAAGTCCATCAGGGAACCTGCTTCGCAGATGGCAGAGCATGACCGAAGGTCCATATGGTACATAGACGCAAACAACCTATATGGTTATGCAATGATGCAAAAATTACCTTTTACTACTACTACTCTAGATGCAATATTGAATACTCCAGATGATAGTGATCATGGTTACTATATAGTTTGTGATATTGATTATACTAATGAATGTAAAGAGAGAACATAACAGTTAGCACTAATGCCTAATAAGAGAAAGATAAATGATAATGATTTAGGTTACAGAGAAAGAGATGGAGGCAAGGCAAGATCAGAGAAATTAATCTTAGACCAAAACAACAAAACAGAATTTATGGTTCATTATAGGATGTTAAAGTTCTATGTTAAGATGGGAGTAAAAGTAACAAAAGCACATAGAGTAATTAAATTTAAACAAGATTATATATGTAGAGATTATATACAAAACAATACAAATAAAAGAGCAACAGCTAAAACTGAAGCAAAAAAGTATTTAAGGAAATTAATGAATAACTCCCTATATGGAAGAATGTGCATGAATCCTCTACACTTTCTTTCAAAGCAAGTTCTTGCATGATGAAGAAAAGATAATGAAAAGTGTAAGTAAACCAACATTTAAGAACATAACTAGATATAGAGATTATAGCCGAATAGAATATAAAGAAAAAATAGAATATAGCTCACCTGTATATGTAGGAGTAACAATACTCGAACTTAGCAAATTACATATGTTTGATGTATTCTATAATATTCTACAACCATCCCTCAAAGATCTAACACTTCACTATATGGATACGGACATTTTCGTATTAAGTTATAGTGAAGGTAAAGTTAGTGATGAGCATATGGACTTAAGTAATCTAGACATACCTATAAAAACTAATAATAAAGTCTTCGGCAAGTTTAAGCACGAGCTGGGGAGTAGGATTATTGAGCAATTTATAGCATTGTCCCCCAAAACATATAGCTTCAAAAATTATCCTAAAAACACTAAAGAAAAAGGAATAAAGAAGCATAATAATGCTAGGCACATAGATTATTATGATGCATTAATGAATAATACACAGAGAACAGTAGATGAAAGCAGAATACAAAAAGTTGGGGATAGCATGACAACAAAAACAAGTAAGATTAGTTTAAATATATTTGATGATAAAAGGTTTTTTGTAAACAATATAAAAAGTTATCCACATGATAAGGAACTATATTTATTTAGAAGGGATTTGTTAAATTTGTTAAATAGGATTAAGAAACTATATAAGGATAAGGATAAGGATAAGGGTGTAGATAAACTGATCTGCGAACTGACTTCGTCTGTGGCAAGCCAAGCAGGTTCCATGATTAATGATATTAAAGAATTGACTATAGATAGCAATAGAAAATTAATAGAAGCAGCTATTATATTATATAATGAGTTATTATAATTAGTTATTTTAATCATAATTATAGATCTAATTCATACTTAGTATAATATTTTTATATAAAAAAATGACTGAGCTAGATGAACTTATAGAATTAAACTATCTAGAAAAACAAAGCAAAGAATAGATTAGGAGATAAATTAGAACAACAAGAATATTATAGTGAAATAGAAGAGTTATTTGATCCTTTAACTAAAACTTTAAATACGAACAGTGAACACAATCTAGCATTAAGTGAACCAACATTAAGGGCAATAGATTGGCAAAATCAAGAGTTAGATAAACAAACTAAGATGATCCAGCAAGCTGGCCTCTAGTTTAACGAAGCTTTAATGAAGTCCAATGGCAAAGCTGTAGAGGAAGCTCGAGATAAACCAGGACTTTTAGTAGATAAAGACACAGCTCAAATTATTAATTTAATGTCAGTTCAATCTAACCCTCAATTAAAGTTAAAGTTCGGAAATTCAGATAACGCTGAATTTGAAATGAATGGTGTTAAACTAATTTACAAGAAAATGCATTTAAGGTAAAGGATAATATATATGAATTTTCAGATGTGTTTATAAACTTTCTTACTAACCCAAATATAAAATATGGTGAAATCGAGGAAGATGAAAACAAAATTAAAAGGTTTTTATTTGATATTGGATATGATTTAGGAAAAGGGGATAAGAAAAGTGCTAGATATAGAGCAATAAAACGTATAATAGGAGTAAAAGATGATGTATATGGTAGGGGATTAATTAGCACTCCCGATCAGGGAAACTGCTTGGCTTGCCACGAACAAAGTTCGTTGGATAACCACAGACGGAGTCTGTTCGCAAATCCAAATAGTTTAATAGAAAGATTAGAATTATTAATACTAGAAACAAAAGCTGGTCATGATGGATTATATGATGAAATGCTAGATGTATCTAAGCAACTATTATATATGAATATTATTAATCAAGAGCAACTAGATAATTTTGTTTTTAACTATGGTAAATGAATAATGATAGAAAAACAACAACAACTATTAGCTAAAGAAGTATTCAGTCCTCAAATAACAAAGTTTAGAAGAGAAAGAATAATACAATTATATAAAGATGAAACATGGTCAGCTGATTTAATTGATAAGTCATCTCTCAGTAAATACAATAATAATTATAAGTTTATATTAACTGTTATAGATATATTCACAAAATATGCATGGACTATTCCATTAAAGAATAAATCTGGTTTATCTATAATTATTGGTTTTAAAATAGTTTTAAGTGAAAATCCACAGGGTGGCTCTGAAAGTCGAAAACCAGAAAAGTTATGGGTAGATAGAGGTAGTGAGTTTTATAATAAAACATTTAAATCTTTACTTAAAGAATACGATACAAAACTATATTCTACTTATAGCGATTTAAAGGCTGTTTTTATAGAGAGATTCAATAGAACATTTTTACATATTAATAAACCAATGTTCATCAATGGTGATGGTAATTGGGTAAATATACTAAATGATGCAGTCAAGAGACGTGTTTAAGAGAAAACCATATTTTAATGATGAAGATAGTTATAAAATATATAATGGCCATATTATTAGAAGGTAGGCTACTGGACAAAAATGATCAAGAAAGACTAGAGAATGATTATGAGTTTAAAAAAGGTGATATAATGAAAGATATTGAGAGTTATTTTACTGCTGAAATTGAGTCATCCAATAGCACCGAGTGAGAGATTACTATATCCCAACTTGTCAACCGTTAATGAACAATACTTAAATGAAAAGATCTCAGCTAATAATAAATTTAATAATAATATTAACATTATAAAAGATATTAGAAATTATTATAAAACTGAAACTACTAACTATAATAAGAAGTTAAGTAGATATAAAAATTATATTAACATAGCTGAGATAACAGAAATAGTATTATCATCAATAGCAACAACGGCAACAACAACATCAGTGGCATTAACAGGTATAGGATTACCTTATTCTATACCTACAGCTTTTGCTACAGCAACTGTTTGTGGTTCATTATCAAAAACAATTAATACTAAAATAAGAAATAAAATTATAAAGTATTCACAAATGTATATTTTAAGTAAACAGTTTAGTGACAAGTTTAATAAACTATATACTAAATCAATGAAAGATAATAAAATAGATAATGATGAATATAATGAATTAGTCAAGGTATATGAAGAATATAAGAAGAACAAGAAAAACAAGCTGAGTATTTTTTTAAACTAAAGTTAATAGTGTTTAGTAATAATAGTATGTTTAGTAATAATATTAGTATTAATATTTATCGATAATCATAAACATAATATAAATATAATCATAATCATAATCATAAATATAATATAATCATAATCATAAACATAATATAATCATAGTCAAACAATTATATCTTCTTTGTACCTAAATATAACCCTCTACCTTTCTGTACCACCTTTATACCTTCACCAGTAGTTGCAAGTTTAATTAAGTGGGGTGTAGCTGATAGAGCAGCTCAAGGGTTTCTACTTGCAGCTGCACTTCCTATTTTACTTGCTATTTCTAATGCTCTTACTGGATTATTAGCAACTCTCTTTCCAAAGTTAACCGTAGCTTTACCAACAGTTTTAAAGAAATCTTTCAATCCCTCAGCTTCTATTGTTGCATCAGATACTGTCATTGATTCATTCCTTCTACATTTAGTGCAGGATCCTCTTAACATTTTAGTACCTTTTGAAGTAATAGCTCCACTTATATTATTAGTACCACTATAATGTCTGCCACCAACACAATATGAATTAGTTTTGAACTTGTTTAAAAGACTCATTTCTATATATAAAAAATAATGAAAGTTAAAAAGTATAATCCCTTTGTTGTTATTAAGCCTAAGCCTAAGCCCAGGGTTAAACCTAAAGCCTAACCCAAACCCCAAACTAAACTTGAAGCTAGAGGCTTAGCTCTAGAGAATAAAAATAAATTAGATATTATTTATGCTAAGGGTTTTGTTAAGACTAGTAGGAAATAGTTTGATTATCATTGATTTAGTCATTGTTTAGTCATTGGTTAAGTCCATAAATATATCATTTATTGTAACTATGACTTAATTATAACTAAGACTATGTCTATGATATAATATCAACCATCTTATTACCATCACTATTAACACTAATAACTTTTCCAGTTAATACTAATGCATGACATAACTGCTGCACTAAATTTAAAATTAAGTTGTATTGGTTGTGGACCTATATGATCACTCTGATATCTAGTATCGAATACATATATTCTATAACTACTTTTGAATGTTCTATGATTTATATATGGTTTTATATTATGTGGTAGCCCATTATAATCTCTTAGAGGTAACAATCTCTTTAAACGCCTCATTATAATTATTGGTACCGTAATTAATATTCATTCTATCCTCGGGATAGAACTCACTACCAATCTTACAATAACATTCAGTAACTTTCATTATATCAAATGTGCTTGCATCATGAGTTTGTTCATTAAAATTATTATTTTCAAAACCAACTATTATATATTGTGGTCTTTCCATACCACTTTCCATACCTAGATCAAACAAGAAGTTAGTAGCATTGGGTACATTCTTATTAAATGTTTTTCTTTCATAATAACTAAAGTCTACATTATTCTTTTTAATTAAACCCTTTTGCACAATAATTCTATTATTATTACCAGGATCAATACTAGGTACACACCATGATATATCTCTAATTTCTATATTGGCATCATTAGCAACAGCACCAGGATTAGCATTAATTCTATATAGAGCTCTATCATTATTATTTCTTTTTAATATTAGTTTGAATCCTAAACCATATATAATCTTTTCTAAATCATTTACGAAACCAAATAGATCTCTCATCTTAACCACCATATACATATGACCTCTTTCTGCAACAAAATGATCACCTTTAAGTTGACTATCTCTATTACCTTGATTTCTAACAAAACCACTCTCATATTCATCAACAGTACTAGTTAATAACTTATACATCAATAGATTAGGATGGCAATGATCTATATATTCAATAGTCCTACCACCACTAGTTTCAAGTTTAACTGAACTAAAAAATGCCATCATACCATAATTAACTAATCTAATATTAGCATCATTAGCAAATACACCACCAGCATCATCTGATACAACAAATTCTATCTCTAGATATGAATCACGCAAATTTAAATGACTCTCTTCTCTATTGAGTATGATATTAATGTTAGTATTAACCGTATTCATTGTTGCTAGATTATTAGGTTTATATTTTATAATCTTACTTTTATGTATATCATTATTATAACCATAAGTTGTATCCAAATGAAAATCCATTTTTAAAGATAAAAAATGACAGACAACTTAATTCTATATGAACTACAAAAGATACATGAAACGCTAACTTAAACTAAAAAGAAGAGCATACACTTAACTTTAAAATGATAAAGCCAACAGAAAAGTTCAACTTTAATGAACCTATACTTAATACAACAAAATTAGGTTTAATTAGATTATCAGTTTATAATTCGGTATTTAATGTGAATAGAGGGAATAATCAATTCTTATATAGTGATGTTGAATCATCGGTGGAGCCGCTTCACGGATGGGTGAAGCCCCATAGCAAAGCAATTTTACCAGGTGCATATGAATTAACTGAAATAGCAGAATTAATAAAAGAAGAAACTAATGGTAATGTTATAATAGAACCCGATAAGAATACAATGAAATGTTTAATGGAAATAAAACAAGGTGCAATTACTTTTGATGTAGAAAACTCAATAGCCTCATTACTAGGATTTAGAAAAGCAGTTTGTAAACAAGGTAAATATTGATCTCAAAAGATTGTTGATATTATGGGTTTTAGTACTATTAACATTCATTGTAATATGATATCTGGTGTTGTATATCATTGTAATATGATAATGGTAATAACACAGACATACTATATACTTTTACTCTAACAGAACCACCGGGTTACTTGATAAATATTATACCAACTAATATCTTATATCAAAATGTAACTAAAGATAGAATAGAATATATAGAGTTTCATATTAAAGATGAGCATGGAAGACCTATAGACTTTAATGGCGATGTATTAAGTTTTACTTTGCATCTAGTGTAACTAGCAACTTTGTTGATCTGACATATTCAGCTGGGCGCAGCCCCATCTAGTGTAACAGCTAGGCAAAGCCTTGTTTTATTGTAATCATAACTTATTTGAAGTATTTTTTCCTTAAAAAAATGTTTAGTTTTAAATGTGATGAATGTAAAAATAAGTCCGGGGCTCAAAGTTGTAGTTGGTGTCAGGGTAAACCATATCAATGTTTTGTATGTAATTGAGTTATAACATATAGAGATAAACATGGTCATTTACTAGAACATTTTAATAATCCCGATCAATATCTAACATGTAGAAAGTGTAAAGTATATAAACATTTCTCTAAGTGTAAATTTAAACAATTCTATTGTAGGTTATGTATATCTCCATAAAAATACTAAAGAAAGATTTAGAAAACATGTAGAATCCCTTACACCATTTTCACAGATTAGTATAGTTATAAATTATAATTAAACATAAATAACTACAAAACTCTCCGATCCCAATTAATTCTTAGTTTACCATTAATATTTTTATTTTTAGTTATATCAATGACAATATATTTATAAGGCTCTTTCCATACCTTATTACATATATTATTTAAATAATTATAACTAAGTTCAATATTATTAAAGAATTCTTGATATATCGATGCTAGGACTTTACCTCTCTGTTCAAATAAAATAAATAGATTACAGTTCTCTCTAACACTCTGCCTATACAGAGAGAACAGGTTTTGATTAAGATATATCATATTGCAATTATTATGTCTACCTCTACAAAAGTATTCATTAATAACTGGTTCTTTGGCTCTAACATCATCAAATATCATTAGTTTCTTTAAATCTTTGGGTAGTTTATCAGGAGATGGTAAATCTTTTATATCTTTTTATCTCTTAAATTCTATAATTGCTTTATCGTTTATTCTTTCTAATTCATTGTATTGATCACCAGTAGGTCCAATGATGTATAGCTTATCAAAATATATACTAGCTAGAATGAGTTTTTTTTTAATAAGAATGTCTTACCACATTCACTAGGACCAGATATTATACATCTTAAGTTATCTGGGAATGCGGCTTCAGTAATTATATTATCATCATTTAGCCATGATTGTAGATCTTCTTTTATATTTACAGAGATATTTTTAGTAGGACTATTGTTATTAGGTTTACCCTTTTGATGTTTTTCATCAAATAGATCTGCGAAGCAGGTTCCCTGATATATAAAATCATCATCTGCGAAGCAGGTTCCGTGACTATTATTAAAATTATCTTTAACACTATCATTATCTTTATCATCTGCGAAGCAGGTTCCTTGATTATCATTTACATTAACATTATTAGCAAAGGTACTTCGTAGATCATTATCATTATCATTATCATTAACATTAACATTAACATTAACATTAACATTATCATTATCATTATCATTAACGTTATCGTTATCATTATCATTATCATTATTATTATCATTATTATTATTATTAATATCATTAACATTATATTTATCATTAACATTACAACCCAAACAAAAACACTCATTATATATTTCAGGACATTTAACTTGATTAACTAGAATATTTAAAGCACTTTTAATTCTAAATCCTCTATCAATAAGATAGATCATATATAAACAATAAGCCCCACAATAAGATTCATCATATTGTTGTATTCTCTCATTAGAGCCTAGATCAACATATTCTTCTAAAAATAATGGTGGAGTCTCAACACCAAAACTATCAAAGTAATACACAGGACCATCTTCTCACAACTAAAACCCAATGTGTACCATCAGTTGGGTGTAGATTGACAATATTGTTGAAGTTAGGATTGGTAGTCTGCGAAGCAGGTTGGGGCACCAAGGACTTCGTCCCTTCCCCGATACTATCTGGAGTTTGATCTCTCATTACTATTTCAATTGGTGTTAGACTTATATCTTTACCTATATCTTTTTATTCTGATATCGCTCATAGCACTATTATCAATATTAAACTTATTATTGAATACCTTTAAATTTAGGATAAGCATTTTTATATAATAAATTTAATAAGCCTAAGTCTAAATCAAGTCTATATTTTATATATAAAAATGGAGACAGGTAGCGCAGTTATAATTTTTATTTTAATTGGATTTTTTTATATAATATATGATTCAATACCAAGTAAATATACAAAACTAGAAGAAAGCTTTGGTGGATTTATGAATAGGAGTCTAGTTAGATTTGAATATGAAAAGTCACCATTACATACTATTGTTTATGGTGGAACTGGTACAGGGAAAACATATTTTATTAGACAATACTTAAAATTATACTCAGTCCAAAACCAAGACCACAACCAAAACCGGGACCAAGACCAAAACCAAAACTAAGACCAAGCTAAAAATATAGTTATAGTGTGTAAAGATGACAGAGACTGGATAGATCCTGAGTCTAATAAGTTTTATACTGGGTTTAATAAATATGATATAAATATGATCACAAAAAATAATATGCATAAATTTCAAAATTGTGTAATAGTACTTGATGATATGGGTGATAGGTTAAATAAGGATATAGCTTATTATTTTACTGAAGGTAGACAATATAATATTCAAATGATTGTAATGTGTCATAAACCAGCTCAAATAATTAATACAGCAGGAATGAGTTGTGATACTATTTATTTAACAACTTATAATGGACCTGATCTATTTAAAAGCTTTAATGAGATATATAAATGTGAACATGACTTCAAAAAAATAATTAGTGAATTAAATAGTAACCATTATAATCGTACAGATGGAATGTCAGATGAACTTCGTTATGGTATAGTTAAATATAATAAGGAAAATACTTTTATTATTATTAATAGTAATAGAACTATGATATATCATTCAAGAGTTGGTTTTCTTGATTTAAAAGCTCTAAGTTTAAAAGATGAATTAGAAAGAGAAGATATAAATAAACTTATAGCATATATGAAACCACTCATGATAAATGCAACAGAGAGAAATACCATTAATCATGATAATTATCAGTTTTATTTTAATAAACTTCGTACTTTAAATAATATTAAAATTCAGAATGATGTTTTAACAAAAGAGATGGTTAAAGCAAAAGGTTTAAAACAATTATCAAATATTGGTGGGAGTATAGGTTGGGGTTTAGTTATAACTAGTTATATTTATCCTGATTCAATAATAAAAACTGTTGGAGCCGTGGCAATGAGTGCAAGCAATATTTTGAATAGAGCAAACACTTTGGTTAACGTTGGATATGGAGAAGATCTGCCAAGCAGGTTCCCTGATGGTGAAACATGGATAAAGTACTATATAGGAAATGATTATACTGATCTACGAAGTGATTATACCGATCTGGGAACCAGTTACACTGATAGTGAAACATGGACAAAGTCCTATCCGCGAAGCGGTTTCACCGATCTAAAGAATAGTTTAGTTAATGGGGCACGTAAACTTGTTACACCCTTAGAAAAACTACAAGAAGAAAATATAAATGAAGAGATGGGAATTTTGAATAGAAAGGGAGGAAAGTTTTTAACCAGACTATATGGAAATAATGAAGAATTTAGAGAAGAGATTATAAATTTTGTTAGAAATAAAAGAGAATTAGACCTTGAATTGATTTTAGATAAGAGATGTAAAACTGATACACTCAATACGTTAGGAAATAAATATTTAGGAGAGTATATCACATCTAAAGATAATACTAAAGATTTAATTGAAATCATGGTTAAATATTATCTGTGAACTGACGAAGTCCGTGGCAAGCCAAGCAGTTTGGTAAAGGGCAAGCCTTCTTACACCAACCACGAACAAAGTTCGATGGAGAAGGGCAAGCCTTGTTAAACCAACCACGAGCAAAGCTCGTTCACTGATCTGCGAAATTATTAGGTAAATATTATAGTTTACCCTATTATAAATGCTTTTAAAATGTTCAGAGTGAAACTATAAATATGGAAACATTGCTGTTTTGAAATATCACTATGAACATGTCATAAAGATAAAACTGATAAATGTATGTGTGGTAATATAATAATAAGTGGTTTTTGTGCTAATAATATTTCTCCATGGGGTTGTTCTTTAAAAAATGAATCTAGTTCTAGCTCTAGTTCTGGTTCTAGTTCTATCTATGACTCTAACTCTAACTCAGCCCCTAACCCTAACCTTAACCACAACCCCAACCTTAACCCTAACCTTAACCTTAACCTTGGCCCAGAAGTCTTAATTAGAAGTTGTAATAAATGTAATTATATAAAACCACTAACTGATTTTGATGAGAGTAAGTATACATGTAGAAGTTGTACTTCAGCTGAAGTTAATTGTCCATATTGTACTTCTGTTGTGAGATATGATGGGATACGGGCTCATGTAAAGAAACAACATCCAAATGTAGATATACCTTAAGGATTTAGTAGAAATTTGAGTGAGAAAACAATTAATCCTAGTTGGCAAAGCAAGAGTGTAAGTCCTTTAGTTATTAGCCAAACTGAGCAAAGTTGTTCGTGTAAATATTATAATTTTGTATCATTTCTTATTAATAATGGTTTAAATATAGAAAAAGGAAAAGAAAATATAAATTTATTGAAGAGTATAGATAATTTGAAATAAAAGTACAAAAAAATTAAAAAATATCAAAAAAGCGGGAATCACTCTTTAAGAGCGATCTTTCTACTGGGGGATCACCCCGAATAAGAGTGAATCGCTCTTAAAGAGTGAAATGTAAATTTTGCTTTGATTTTTTGTCTTATTTTTTGATTTTAATTGATTTCTGATTGATTTTTGATCGAATATAGAGAGAATGTATAGTAGTGGATAAATTAAGGAAATCAACAAGTAGTAAAATTTGGCCCTATTCGACATGCGCGATTAGCGTTTGGAGAACAGGCCAAATTTTGCTGGTGGTTGATTTCCTTGTTTTGTCCACTACTATCGACTACGAACTGATGGAAAAACGTATAAACTGTATATGCAGAGAAAACCGAGAAAAAGGAAATAAAAAGATGGAAAATAAAAAAGATTACAAAAATCCATACAAAACTAACCCGGTGCTTTACAACAATTGCTTTGTTCGATCAGTGTTCCACTAAACTTCTTCCAGAGACACAATGAAGAACAGTTTAAAAAATTGACCATATGAAACGATGAAAAAATTACAAATATCATTGCAGTAAAAACTTCCTTGTAGCATTTACTTTTAGAATAGCTCTAGATTAAACAGTGATCAAGTGAAATGATTGCACAAAGCTTAAAATCGGAAGATGTAGGCAAAGAAACAGAAACAAATTAAAAGGGGTCAAAATCTTATAAATAAACTCAATTATCTTTGACAAACACACGTGATCTGATATCAGTCAGATTGTGAAACCAGAACAACAAGTTCTACCAAAAAACTCTCAAGTACTATAAAAATTTGAAGAAGATTACAAACTGCTTAAAAAGCTCCCAACCGGAGAAAATATCTCAAAGTTGAATGTAAAAGTTTGATTTTTGCTTCGAATGGTCACAAATGCTTCGAAACATCTATTACTAGCTAAAATAATTGAGACAAACACTTTTGGCTGAAAAAGATCGAGTTAAAACTGAAAACGTTTTCGGAAAACCGGCAGTTGATCAAAAACTGTCCTCCGTTTAGGACCATATTTTTTCGCAGCCACTTTATCAGAATGATGAATGAACAGAAAACTACTTACTCCAAATTCTCTCCCTGGTTTTGATTTTTCATCAACGGTTTGACCTAAAATTTCAGCTGTAAAGCGTTGATCTAGCTAGATCTTGTATCACACTTATCAACTCAGTTAGTTACTTATATTGAAAATCAGGTTTCAAGAAATCATTTAATTGAAATAGTTAGGAAAACAAAAGGGAGAACTGCAGACGTGATCGTAACGACTCTTCGATTCAAAAGCTGAGATTTTATCGTACCATAGAATAGTTACTCTCTTTTTTTTCTAACTGACCACGGGGCTTCGGCAACTTAATTCAATAAAGCTAGATAACTACCCAGATTGAGGTTCCAGACAGAAGCAATTATGTCCAGACCAAAGATGAGCGGACGAGGGGGCGTCTTGCATTCAAAGTTGCATAGTCTGGAAACATCGAAAAATACGCACAAAAGTCTGAGCATGAACTCACGAAAATCCGGTTATCGCACGAAAGTCTGGCCGTGAAGGCACAAAAGTCTGGTGAACGCACAAAAGTTTGGCTATGAACGCTCGAAATTCTGGACTTGAACGCACAAAAGTCTGGGACGTTCTGAACATACACTTACTGTCTGGGGGCCTGGACATACTTTCTTCCGCCTGGCACCTCGACCTGGGTACCAACTAATTAACACTGATAATGTATCGTAACTAATAAATAAGTCAAATAATTTGGTCATAAAAATTTTGGAGACTTGGGAGAATTTTTAAGTTGCATTTGTTGGTTGTGTTCAGCAGTCGATGCCGCAGAAGCGGAGGATGATAGCCAAGTACAACTACAAGAAGGTGCCTGAGACAGACGAGCTCAGTCTGCAGTTGGGAGAGATCCTCACTGTGGAGAACGATGACAGTGGGTCTGGCTGGTTCTGGCTCAAGTCAGAGGCAACCAGAGAGAGTGGATGGGTGCATGACCTCCTCGTGTCTCCCTACGTTAGTTAACTTAGAAAAGTAGAGATATGGTCTTCTCTCCACATGGCGTTTGTTACGTCTAAGGGTAGCTATCTTTCACTACGTTGGTCGGAGAATTTAGAGTCCAGAAGCGGGAGAAGTTTAGATTCCAGAAGCGTAAATTGAAATATATAAAACCAAATTTGGTATATGTATTGTAAAATGGTTAGGACCTTTTCCGTTTGTTCTCTCCCAGTTTAGTGGTTGCATATTATTTGCACCCCCCCCCCCCCCCCCCCAGAGGCACGTGCCATACTTTCACAATAATTTAATATTTAAGGACACTTGCTCTGTAACTGGGGGTTGCATAACGTTCAGGGGAGGGGTATAAACGGAAAAGATCCGATGGTTATATATAACCAAATATTTACCTATTTTCTCAGATAAACTAATTAATTAATAACCGCGTTTTTCATGCCCCCAGTTACAATTTATGTTTTCCTATATAACACGCTATTATGTCAAATATGGCACGTGCTCCAATAGAGTAAGCAAGCTTTGACATAAAAACTTTTTGGATCTTTTCATTTTGGGCACCCCAGCTTAATGGGTGCATAATATTACATATGTAATAATTACGTACAATATTACGTGCAACAGTACGTACAATATTACATATTAGTGCCATATTTTAACATAATGATTTACCATGTAATGTCACGTGCTCTGTAACTGGGGGAGCATAACGTATTGGGGGCGCAAACGGAAAAGATCCGAAAAAGTTTTCACTTAGGGAGCGGAAATTTTTGGTCACCCGCGGCTTTTTGAAAGCAATTTTTATAGCTCCTTTTAAGTCAAAGGTTTTTCGCTCAATTATCTAAACTGGTAATAGTGCGTTTGGAAGCTTTGTTGACTATCTGAAGCGAATTTCACACTTTTGGTGTCAATTTTTAGCTAATTTTACCATTTTGCCTTCTTTTAAGCTTTTTCAGCAAGTTTTCCTTTCTTCAATTTTTAATAGCATTTGGGGTCTTCTGTGGTTAACATCATTTCTTCTAGCACTTTTTGTCTTTCTTCTAGCACTATCAATTTGATGAGTATTAAATTTGAGTTGTTTTTGTTAAAGAAAATCTAGTAATTTTGAGCAAATTTTTGCCAGTTTTTTTTTCGCCTATTTAGTCCAATTTTATGGTTCTCGCTGTCGTTGTTTCTTTTGATGAATTCTTATTTAAGATGAATTGTATAGGTGATTGGTATAGGTGCTTCCCTTTGCTTGGTTTTTCTCTTTGAGCCTGTTAGGTTTAAGTTGAACTTTCAGTTAATGGTTCAGTTGATTTTATGTTGTTGGGAACTACCTGTATGTCTGTAGTACCAAATCTTACCTGTACTTTTGAAGTCGCAATTTGATGTAAATTTTTATCAGATGCTTATTGTTTTGTCATCTTGTTTTCGCATGAATTTTTCCTGTTATTGAATCAAAATGTTTAGTGTAATCAAGTAGAAATTGCTCCAGGCCAGCGAGGATCGTCTGTTTTCTAATCCGAGTCGTTTTCGGAAGTCTTCAGGCTGTTTTTAATCGGTCTAGTTGTTCTGAAACAGGATGTAAAAGTCAATGCCGCACGTGCTGAAATTGTGATTTTCTTTTGCTGTTGAACAAAAATGGAGAGCGGAGAGAAGAGAGTGGTGTTTTTTTCGTAGTAGCTTTTGAAAGAGCGAAGAAAATATTGTCGCAAAAAATTTTTGCTATGCGAGTAAATTTTTTGATCACGTGCGGCTTTTTTGATGCAAGGTTTTTACTTTACATTTTTTTTGTAAGGTGGTTTTTCTAAACCATATTAACAAGTAACTGTACGTTTTGATGCTTTTTTTGACCATCTCAATTATATAATATTTTTTAGATGTAATTTTTGATGTGTTTTTGCGATTTCGTCTTTTTGGACGCTTTTAAATCGGTTTTTCTACTCTTTCATGTTAGTAGTGTCTAATGAAATTTTGTTGATTGCAAATGGTTTTTATGTTCGTGTTCGTTCATTTTTGATTTCATTAATAGCAATTTAAATTTGCTTTAGTAGAAGAAAACAGGCTAAATTTGAAGATCTTTTTCCTTATTTTCACGATCACTTTTACAATATTTTGTCATATTGAATTGTTTAATTAGGATTGGTGCTGGGTTTATTATTTCTAATTGAAAACAATTAAAGGTTTTATAATCCATATTTTTGAAAAAAGAATTAATTAATTCTGCAGTCTTTTGTAGTTTTTAATTCTGGCTTGTTTTACGTGTTTTTAGTGCGTTTGAGCTTCGCGTGGTTGCCTAATGAATAAACAAGGATTGTTTTTGAAGGAGTGTTAAAACAGTTATTTGGACTTTTCAGTTGTCAGAGAATTTTTATTAAAAAAATTTAACAGGTTTTTTTTTAAATTTAGTGCTTTAATTGTTTTCTGTTTGCTGGTGTTTTCCTGTTTCGTGATGTATCTTTGGTTTTGTTTTCCCATCACTTAATTTTTGTTTGTTAAACACATATGAATCAGACCAGACAATATATCATAAACACTGGCTGTGTAGTCGCAACTCATGAAATGATTCCCAGAAAAAAATGTTCTTAATCTTTTCCCCTGGCATTTTCTTTCCTCAGTATGTTGTTTTCAATTGAATGGTATAATGAAGTAAATAGTTCTGTCAGTTAGTGTTTGGCTAGGGTTTTAATCGATTCCGGAGTCTTCTGGCTATGTTTTTTAAAAATCCGTTGAGTTGTGTTACAAGAGGATGTAAAAGTCGTGACTAAACAAACAGAATTGGAATGCGGGGAAAATAGAAAATTGCGATTTTGTTCATAAGAATTTTGAAAGATAGCGAGGAAAGGAGTTGTTCAATATTTGCATTAAATGTTTTAATGGTTGTTTATTGTGTTCTCGTCGGGCGATAAGTAATTGAATGTGAACTGTATTAAAAGGTATGCAGAGAACAATCAGTAGAACGTAGTAAGATCTAATGAATATGCTAAAAATTGTTATTGAATTTTAAATTTTTGTTTGATAGCCAGAAAGCGATAGCCGAGGCTATTATTGGCCTTCTCTTGGTTTTTTATTTCGTCGCGAAGATTTTTACGATCATATGACGTCACGATCACTTGAACCTGCTCTATGACTGGCTTGCGTGCGTGGCGTGATTTTTCACTCTTGGTGGAGCGAGTTTTTTGTTTATTCGCGTGAGTAAGTTTTTGGTCACATGTGAGTTACCTCAATCTCAAAAATGACTTCTGCACTCTGATATTGACTCAGAGGTAAGGTCAAGTGAGTGTGTGACTCAAATTGAAGGTTTGAGAGCAGCTAATAAAAGCAGCAATAAGTTATGTAGATTCTGATTATAAATCTAACATCTCAGCATTTACTGAAAACATTTACTATCTTTTCGAGACAGCAGATGTACGAAGTTTTTGCGGCTTTTTTCTGACAATCTGCCATCTATGTCTTCTCTTTTATCGAGCTGATCTTTTTGCTCGGTATTTAGTATATGCAATCTTTGTTGTTCCCATATCATATGGCAGTGGGGAATTGAACAAATAATTGTATCGCAGGCTCGTCGGCGAGTGATTGTTTTGCAGTCTGAACTTGTGAAGAACTATCAGCAACATGGTATCAGTATTTGCTTCTCATTTTATTTATATTTTGCTCCATTATTTTTTTTGAAATGATTAGTACAATTAAGTGACTAATTATTTCGCTACGTGAGTAGTTGATTGAGTTTCCAAGAGATTTTTTTTAGTCAATTCTCGAGTGCTTCATTTATGTGTTTTTCCAGTCCAAAGGATTTGGTTTTTTGGGACGGTGATTTCTTTAAAGATCTGCTTTTTGGGTTCTTTCTTTTGAATGTGAAGCCACATTCGAGTTGTGAATTCAGTCAAATAGATTAGTGACGAGAATGAAAAAAGGATTAGGTTTAAAGCGTGAAGTTTTTCCACTCTGCGTTTAAAGTGGAGTGTCAAATTATTGTTTTTTTAAAAAATTCTTTTTTGAGAGGTTTTTGCATTTGCTACTTGTTGACTTCTGATCTCACTGATTCTGATCTCTATTTCCACCTAATAAAGGCAAAACACGAGTTCTCATGGTACTCGGTTGCGTTTTTGAATCCCTCTATGAGAGGCTAATCGTTTTTATGACTTGTGATTTGTTTGCTTTCAAAGAGAAGATCTGTATGTTTTTGTATTGCGCTCGTAGTTGTTAAATATTTTATATTTTAGTCGCAAAAGACAGATGTTGTTGGGTATCTACGGAGACACAGTTGGCCCTATCTAATGTTTTCAATTGATAGCTTTTGGTTTTTGTGTCTTTTCGATATTGTTTTTTCCACGAAATTTTGAATTTTGAGCGCATTTGTTGTTTTTTGTCTTCGCGGCATGTAGTCGTACTATTGATCATTCGGACTGGAATTTTAATATAGCAAAATTGAAATTTTTACAAACGTATTCTATTGATAATTTGTTTTAGGCAATAAATGTGTTTCAGTTAAATTTTGACTTAAAACTCTTCTCTTAATCTCTATAGTAGATTCATCCGCTTTTTATTGCAACTAATGTTATACTCAATTGTTTTTTGTAGCGTTGGCCTTTTTGTAATTAATAAAGGAGTTAATTTGTTTTAGCAGTAAGTTACAATTTGTGCTGAAAGTATTCAGTTTATAGTCGTGTGTAATGTAAAACTTTTTTTTCTACTCTAATGTTTTGTGTTTTGCGGGGTTATGTGTTCAGCAAAGCATTCTTAAATGCACAGAGTCAGTATCGAAATCCAATCAAAGTAGCTTGATAGTACTTGTGTTCTTTGAATCCCGATCGGTGTTATTATGTAATTGATATTAATAATAATATAAAAGACATTGAAAAAGAATTTTTCTCTTCTCTTCAGATGGTTAAATGACTGAACTGTCTTCCAGTGGTAGTGCGCTAAATGTTTACTTTGAATGATAATCAGATTTTGGTTTTTCTGCTCAGATTCAACTTAGAAACAACTTTCGTTGTATGAAGTCGTCATGTGAGTCGAAAATTTAAATACAAAACGTAGTGTCAATTCTGAAGGTAAATGGGAAAGATTCAAATAATGGGTTCCTTTTCTTACAGCTCGAGCTAGAATTTAAGCTAATGAGCCAGTGATTAACCGGAAAAGTTTGAAAAGAGTGAAAAGGTGAGTTTTTTTAGTAGTTTGATTTAGGAAGAATATTCTCTTTTGTTTCAGGTGGCTTGTTTGGAGGAATTAAAATCTAAAGAGTAAGTTGACTTCTGAAATTACTTCGAATTAAACGTGAGTTTGGTTTTTATAAGCATGTTTTGCGTTTAGATATTTTGCAATTTGTGACAAAGATGACTGCACACGGTATCTTAAAAGCGGTGAGTTGAACCCTTTTTCTAAACCTATTAAACGAAGTTTTCGCCGTATTTTAGACTCAAGGGTTTTTTTACATACGTGACTCAAAACAAGTTAGATTCTTTAGATATGCCGACTGGCTATATATAATGTGCCAAAAGTTACTACCAGAAGTTCCGTTAAACATAGCGAGATGTCGACCTGCACGAAATTTCGGCTTTTTCAAACTGTTGATTATAAGCAAGATTACATGACTCTGCAGAGGTCACTTCAATATGGTGAACTGCTACCAGTTCTTGATTAATGCCGGAAGTTTTCTGAGACTTCATCAGAGTAACGTAACTTGTAAAAATTAGCTCAAGGTACAAAATTGGCTTAATTATATATAAGAAGAATATAGATCCCACTTAAAACCTGCAACTTTTCAACTTTGAAGTGTTGATTGGACAGGTGCTCCTGGATGCTTCCTTGTACGTGAAGGAACCAGACCCTCAACCTCAGATCCTATCACATTGACACTCTGTGTCCGGACACCAGAGAACATACAGAGGTTCAAGATCGAAGTGCGAAATGAAATGGTACCCGTCAGTTCACCCTCCTCCTCTGAGACGACAGAGAACCCTGTGGGGGATGAGGATGGGTGTATGGATGAGTCATTTGACTCCTCGTGTTCTCGATTGGTGGATGTGTACTTTATGGGAGGAAGGAGGTTCACGTCAGTCGACCAGCTGATCAGTCGGTACCAGAGTGAAGAAATACTGGACAATCTGCGTCTTAACAATCCAGTAAGTCACACACAGAAAAAGCAAGCTAATATTAGAATTAATCAGGAAACTTTTTCCTCCAGTAACATAAATTCATCTATAGGTGATATTTTGGCACGTTGATTATATTGTAGTTAAATTGTAATGAGAATCGATTCTCATCGTACGATTCTTATTCGTGCATAAAATTGCGCAAAATTGTTAAGTGCAGTAACGCGGTCTTGTTATGCCATGCAGGCTAATGAAAGCAAAATTAACACAAGAAAGAGCGTTATTAAGTCAAGGAAATAATACGTGACTCTCTTCGATATGGTTTTTCTGGAAACTATATCAAGGTAACGTTAGGAGTAAGTTAGCACCCGCCGATTTTGCCTACTGTAAATTCTCGTTTCGATGGATTCTACGAATTAGATTAGGTGATGCAGCTAGATAACGAAACAACAGAGCTAAGTTACAATAGACATTTGGTTGACAGGGAAGGTGAATAAATAGCCTCTTTTTGAATTGAAATGCTACTTTGCTTGTGGTTATGATGTAAAGAAAAACTATTCTTTCGAATGAATCGCTGAGAATGTTGTCCTATTGCTTCAGCCTGAACAGTACCTGGAATGGAGAGCGACGACGTTGAGGAGACAGGACGAGGAGAAGTTCAAGGCCAAGATAGGAAGTGGGAAGGGTGGAGGTGGGGGAGGGGGCGGAGGTGTGAACAGTCACAATAGGAATGGGCACCACCATCCACCTAGCATGCTAATAAATGGACAGAGGAGTAGTCAGGAGGACTCGTTTGATGCCGAGGATGACATGCAAAATGCAGTATTGAGAAGTCGCATGTCCACAAGGTCAGTGTGAAAGGAAACACTTCTTTTTTCAGTAGTCCTCTTTTTTGAATTAACAATTTACTTCAAAATTGTCCTAGTTAATAGCCGCCCTCATCTTAGCAGGCTACTATTCACCCACATCTTAGCAGGCTAAATACACTAAGTAAAAGTTTACCAGAGAAAACGAAAGTCTTATTACTTAATGCAATAGTAATAGGTCAGCTACATTATTCCGCTCTAATTTGGATAGGATTGCAAAAGACATTACTCACAACTTTAGAAAAACAATTGAATTGGAGAATAAAAACCATTTTAATAGGAGAAAATACGATCGGTCTACAGATCTCAAACTTCGCAACAAAATATTACCAGTTTCTTTTCTCTTGAAATATCATTGCTCAAAATATTTTTTTCGCTTACTCAACAACGATCTTCCAGCATATAAAAATGAACCTCTCTCTACCATGAGAATATAACAACATGACAGGTCGAAAAATAACCTTCGATATAAGAAAGAACAATAAGTTTTTAACTGATTCTTTTATTGCACAAGCCAGTCCAATTTGTATTAGTCTGCCTTCTAATATTAGACTGAACACAACATCGAAAGCTTCCTTAAAAAAAGAACTGAAAGAATGTTTTTGGAAAAAATTTGTGAAGGACCCAAAAGTAACTGACATAAAAGATGACATTGAGAGCTTTAGATTTTAATTTTATTTTTTAATCTTCATGATGTACATATAAAATAAAATTGTGAGAACATTTTATGCTCGCATTTTAGGCCATTTTTTTTACTAATGTAAGGTCAAATATTTAGTTTTTTAAGTAAGTTAATGTAATTTAAGTAATTTAATGATTTTATAATTTTACATAATGTTATATTCTTAACTTTACATTGCCTCTTTTACCATTTGCTTCGTATTCTTATGTGTACCAGAGGAAATTTTTTTATTCTATAATTGCGCTCCTAATTTTTCACAATCCAAGAATTAGATTATATGGCTGACTTTGTTCAATTGATCTGCTGGTCAGGTACAGTGGTTTCAAGTTTTCTCATTCGATTCGTTGGCCAGTATTTCAGGACTTGTCAAGCTATGTTTTTTAATTCGCCGAATCAGTATCAGAAACGAATCAGTATCAAAAATAGAAACGGGAATACAATTTTAGATGCCCGAAGTCTTAGTTACCATCTCTAATGATTATTGGCATTGAGACTAGCCCCTGTATCCTCTCATAAAAATTAGGAATTTGTCAAACAACAAAATGAATTAAAAATACATTGCACGCTCCTAACATAAAAACAAAATGAGACATATTTCCCGGAAAAACTGAGGAAAATAAATATTTTTTTGCAAAGTATCTTAGTTATGGCGATATCAATTAACAGCTGGGACTAAATAACGGGAAACCGATAGAACTACAAGATAAAAGAATCATTTTTTATCCATATAGGCCAAATGCAAACACCAGTTGGAAAAAATTCAAGCACAGAAATTGGTACTGATGGTTTTCTAAGCCTTGCTGTTTTTGATTTCAAAACTAAGCATTGGTAAACCAAAACACGAAAATTGAACCTCGAGGGGCCTACAACAGTTTTTTTAGCGACCGCTTACAGTAAGTAATGCAAAATCTTAGAGAACGGAAAATTTGTTCAGATTTTCTTTTCTTATTTGACGTTGCTTTTTTCTTCGCCGAATCAGTATCAGAACCGAATCAGTATCAAAAATAGAATCGGGATGATGCCCAATTTTAGATGCGCGAAGTCTTAGTTACCATCTCTAATGCTTATTGGCATTGACTCTAGCCCCCCTGTAGCCTCTCATTAAATTAGGAATTTGTCAAACAACAAAATGAATTCAAATTACATTGCCCGCTCCTAACATAAAAAGAAAATGAGACATTTCCCGGAAAAAAGTGAGGGAAATAAATAAACTTTTTTTTCAAAGTATATTAGTTATGGCGATATGAATTATTAGCTGGGACTAAGTAACGGGAAACCGATAGAACTACAAGATAACAGAATCAAGTTTTTTTATCCACGTAGGCCAAATGCCAAAACCAATTGGAAAAAATTCATGCGCAGAAATTGGTACTGATGGTTTCCTAAGCGTTGCTGTTTTTGATTTCAAAGTTAAGCATTCGTAAACTAAAATCTTTGATTTTTGACAAAAATGCGAATAGTTTTTCTTTATTTGGTAGTTTTTCGCTTTATTTCGAAGAGACGTTTTTGTGCTTATTTTGGTTTGTCCGATTTTTGTGTGGCTAAATAACTTGTCTCGATTGCTTGCAATTTTGTTTTGCTTTTGTATGTGTACTTGTACAAATCGAAAATGTATTTGAATGTTTGTCGTTTTTTGGTTTCTAAGTTTACTTTCTAGTTGAGTTTTTTTAATAAATAAAAGTCTTTTCTCTTTTTTGATGCCCACTGCCATTAGAAACTAGTTATTTCATAGACTGCTTTTTGGCGAAGACATTTTTGAGTCGTTTCTGGAATTCTTCGGGTTATGTTTTGTAAGATCTGTTCACACATTTTCATTATTTTTGAAGTCAATTTGGACTAGTGGTTTTGGTCACGCCGAATTTCCTACAGGTTTTTGCTGTATTTCAAAAATAGAGACGTTTTGAGTTTATTTTTGCTTTTCCAAATTTGTGTGAACAATTGGAGTAGTGATTTTGGTCACGCCGAATTTCGTAGTTTTTCGCTTTATTTCGAAAATTGAGACGTTTTCGTGCTTATTTTGGCTTGTCCAATTTTGTGTGGCTAATTATGTTGTCTAGGTTGCTTGAACTATTGTTTTCCCTTTGTATTCGTACATGTAAAAAACGAAAAAGTAATTGAATTTCTGTTGTTTTTTTGGTTTAATTTCCATTTAAATTTTCATTAAAAATAATATTTCCTTCTCTATTTTGATAATCACTGCCCTTAGTAACTAGTTATTTGAAAGGCTGCTTTTTGGCGAAAACATTTTTGAGTCGTTTCTGGAGTTCTTCGGGTTATGTTTTGTAAGATCTGTTCACACATTTTCATTATTTTTGAAACCAATTTGAAAATTGAGACGTTTTTGTGCTTATTTTGGCTTGTCCGATTTTGTGTGAGCAATTAAGTTGTCCCGATTGCTTGAAATATTGTTTTCCCTTTGTATATGTACATGTAAAAATCGAAAAGAAAATTGAACTATTTGTTTTTTGTTTATATTCCAATTAAGTATTTTTCATTAAAAATAAAAGTTCTTTCTTTTTTTGATGATCACTGCCCTTAGAAACTAGTTACTTGAAGGGCTGCTTTTTGGAAAGACATCTTTGATTCGTTTCTGGAATTCTTCCGGTTATGTTTTTTAAGATATTTTCACACATTTTCATGATTTTTGAAGTCAAAATGGAGTAGTGATTTTGTTCACGCCGAAACAGGAAGTGGAGCGAAAAAGCAAGTGGGAGTGCGTCGTGAACTTTTTTCACTCGGATTTTCAGGTAGAGTAAAAAAAAGTTTGAACAAAATTTAGCTTTCTCGCTAGTGGTTTTTAATTCACGTTTTGACATTGATGTTTACTGTTTTTTCCATTTTTTAATCGTTTTTTTTCTAATTGTTTTTCCAATACCTTTATAGGCCATTCTAGGTCTAGTTTCTTGTTTAAACTAAGAAAATTTCTTATTGTTTCAGGACTTTTGCTCTGTTTTATGTTTCGTCGTCTGACGCTCTTTTCCGTTTTACATTTGTTCTTGAACCTTCTTTCGCTTTTCTGTTTCAGTGGCCTTTTCACGCTTGATTTCTTGCTTTTTCCGTGACCTAAATTTGCTCGCATTCAGAAATTGTCTGTCGCTAAAAAATTTTGATTGTAAGATAAGCGGTGACCAGGGCGTGATAGCCTAGTGGTAAATGCTTCCAATTCTTAAGACGGGCATAGGGCTTATCAAAAAAGATCACTGTATAAAATTCCATCCCCCCCCCCCAAAAGAAATGGGGTTGAAGCAAAATAGAATAGTTGTTTCACCTTTCCTAGCTTGTGGTTATGATGTAAAGAAAAACTATTCTTTCGAATGAATCGCTGAGAATGTTGTCCTATTGCTTCAGCCTGAACAGTACCTGGAATGGAGAGCGACGACGTTGAGGAGACAGGACGAGGAGAAGTTCAAGGCCAAGATAGGAAGTGGGAAGGGTGGAGGTGGGGGAGGGGGCGGAGGTGTGAACAGTCACAATAGGAATGGGCACCACCATCCACCTAGCATGCTAATAAATGGACAGAGGAGTAGTCAGGAGGACTCGTTTGATGCCGAGGATGACATGCAAAATGCAGTATTGAGAAGTCGCATGTCCACAAGGTCAGTGTGAAAGGAAACACTTCTTTTTTCAGTAGTCCTCTTTTTTGAATTAACAATTTACTTCAAAATTGTCCTAGTTAATAGCCGCCCTCATCTTAGCAGGCTACTATTCACCCACATCTTAGCAGGCTAAATACACTAAGTAAAAGTTTACCAGAGAAAACGAAAGTCTTATTACTTAATGCAATAGTAATAGGTCAGCTACATTATTCCGCTCTAATTTGGATAGGATTGCAAAAGACATTACTCACAACTTTAGAAAAACAATTGAATTGGAGAATAAAAACCATTTTAATAGGAGAAAATACGATCGGTCTACAGATCTCAAACTTCGCAACAAAATATTACCAGTTTCTTTTCTCTTGAAATATCATTGCTCAAAATATTTTTTTCGCTTACTCAACAACGATCTTCCAGCATATAAAAATGAACCTCTCTCTACCATGAGAATATAACAACATGACAGGTCGAAAAATAACCTTCGATATAAGAAAGAACAATAAGTTTTTAACTGATTCTTTTATTGCACAAGCCAGTCCAATTTGTATTAGTCTGCCTTCTAATATTAGACTGAACACAACATCGAAAGCTTCCTTAAAAAAAGAACTGAGAGAATGTTTTTGGAAAAAATTTGTGAAGGACCCAAAAGTAACTGACATAAAAGATGACATTGAGAGCTTTAGATTTTAATTTTATTTTTTAATCTTCATGATGTACATATAAAATAAAATTGTGAGAACATTTTATGCTCGCATTTTAGGCCATTTTTTTTACTAATGTAAGGTCAAATATTTAGTTTTTTAAGTAAGTTAATGTAATTTAAGTAATTTAATGATTTTATAATTTTACATAATGTTATATTCTTAACTTTACATTGCCTCTTTTACCATTTGCTTCGTATTCTTATGTGTACCAGAGGAAATTTTTTTATTCTATAATTGCGCTCCTAATTTTTCACAATCCAAGAATTAGATTATATGGCTGACTTTGTTCAATTGATCTGCTGGTCAGGTACAGTGGTTTCAAGTTTTCTCATTCGATTCGTTGGCCAGTATTTCAGGACTTGTCAAGCTATGTTTTTTAATTCGCCGAATCAGTATCAGAAACGAATCAGTATCAAAAATAGAAACGGGAATACAATTTTAGATGCCCGAAGTCTTAGTTACCATCTCTAATGATTATTGGCATTGAGACTAGCCCCTGTATCCTCTCATAAAAATTAGGAATTTGTCAAACAACAAAATGAATTAAAAATACATTGCACGCTCCTAACATAAAAACAAAATGAGACATATTTCCCGGAAAAACTGAGGAAAATAAATATTTTTTTGCAAAGTATCTTAGTTATGGCGATATCAATTAACAGCTGGGACTAAATAACGGGAAACCGATAGAACTACAAGATAAAAGAATCATTTTTTATCCATATAGGCCAAATGCAAACACCAGTTGGAAAAAATTCAAGCACAGAAATTGGTACTGATGGTTTTCTAAGCCTTGCTGTTTTTGATTTCAAAACTAAGCATTGGTAAACCAAAACACGAAAATTGAACCTCGAGGGGCCTACAACAGTTTTTTTAGCGACCGCTTACAGTAAGTAATGCAAAATCTTAGAGAACGGAAAATTTGTTCAGATTTTCTTTTCTTATTTGACGTTGCTTTTTTCTTCGCCGAATCAGTATCAGAACCGAATCAGTATCAAAAATAGAATCGGGATGATGCCCAATTTTAGATGCGCGAAGTCTTAGTTACCATCTCTAATGCTTATTGGCATTGACTCTAGCCCCCCTGTAGCCTCTCATTAAATTAGGAATTTGTCAAACAACAAAATGAATTCAAATTACATTGCCCGCTCCTAACATAAAAAGAAAATGAGACATTTCCCGGAAAAAAGTGAGGGAAATAAATAAACTTTTTTTCAAAGTATATTAGTTATGGCGATATGAATTATTAGCTGGGACTAAGTAACGGGAAACCGATAGAACTACAAGATAACAGAATCAAGTTTTTTTATCCACGTAGGCCAAATGCCAAAACCAATTGGAAAAAATTCATGCGCAGAAATTGGTACTGATGGTTTCCTAAGCGTTGCTGTTTTTGATTTCAAAGTTAAGCATTCGTAAACTAAAACCTTTGATTTTTGACAAAAATGCGAATAGTTTTTCTTTATTTGGTAGTTTTTCGCTTTATTTCGAAGAGACGTTTTTGTGCTTATTTTGGTTTGTCCGATTTTTGTGTGGCTAAATAACTTGTCTCGATTGCTTGCAATTTTGTTTTGCTTTTGTATGTGTACTTGTACAAATCGAAAATGTATTTGAATGTTTGTCGTTTTTTGGTTTCTAAGTTTACTTTCTAGTTGAGTTTTTTTAATAAATAAAAGTCTTTTCTCTTTTTTGATGCCCACTGCCATTAGAAACTAGTTATTTCATAGACTGCTTTTTGGCGAAGACATTTTTGAGTCGTTTCTGGAATTCTTCGGGTTATGTTTTGTAAGATCTGTTCACACATTTTCATTATTTTTGAAGTCAATTTGGACTAGTGGTTTTGGTCACGCCGAATTTCCTACAGGTTTTTGCTGTATTTCAAAAATAGAGACGTTTTGAGTTTATTTTTGCTTTTCCAAATTTGTGTGAACAATTGGAGTAGTGATTTTGGTCACGCCGAATTTCGTAGTTTTTCGCTTTATTTCGAAAATTGAGACGTTTTCGTGCTTATTTTGGCTTGTCCAATTTTGTGTGGCTAATTATGTTGTCTAGGTTGCTTGAACTATTGTTTTCCCTTTGTATTCGTACATGTAAAAAACGAAAAAGTAATTGAATTTCTGTTGTTTTTTTGGTTTAATTTCCATTTAAATTTTCATTAAAAATAATATTTCCTTCTCTATTTTGATAATCACTGCCCTTAGTAACTAGTTATTTGAAAGGCTGCTTTTTGGCGAAAACATTTTTGAGTCGTTTCTGGAGTTCTTCGGGTTATGTTTTGTAAGATCTGTTCACACATTTTCATTATTTTTGAAACCAATTTGAAAATTGAGACGTTTTTGTGCTTATTTTGGCTTGTCCGATTTTGTGTGAGCAATTAAGTTGTCCCGATTGCTTGAAATATTGTTTTCCCTTTGTATATGTACATGTAAAAATCGAAAAGAAAATTGAACTATTTGTTTTTTGTTTATATTCCAATTAAGTATTTTTCATTAAAAATAAAAGTTCTTTCTTTTTTTGATGATCACTGCCCTTAGAAACTAGTTACTTGAAGGGCTGCTTTTTGGAAAGACATCTTTGATTCGTTTCTGGAATTCTTCCGGTTATGTTTTTTAAGATATTTTCACACATTTTCATGATTTTTGAAGTCAAAATGGAGTAGTGATTTTGTTCACGCCGAAACAGGAAGTGGAGCGAAAAAGCAAGTGGGAGTGCGTCGTGAACTTTTTTCACTCGGATTTTCAGGTAGAGTAAAAAAAAGTTTGAACAAAATTTAGCTTTCTCGCTAGTGGTTTTTAATTCACGTTTTGACATTGATGTTTACTGTTTTTTCCATTTTTTTAATCGTTTTTTTTCTAATTGTTTTTCCAATACCTTTATAGGCCATTCTAGGTCTAGTTTCTTGTTTAAACTAAGAAAATTTCTTATTGTTTCAGGACTTTTGCTCTGTTTTATGTTTCGTCGTCTGACGCTCTTTTCCGTTTTACATTTGTTCTTGAACCTTCTTTCGCTTTTCTGTTTCAGTGGCCTTTTCACGCTTGATTTCTTGCTTTTTCCGTGACCTAAATTTGCTCGCATTCAGAAATTGTCTGTCGCTAAAAAATTTTGATTGTGAGATAAGCGGTGACCAGGGCGTGATAGCCTAGTGGTAAATGCTTCCAATTCTTAAGACGGGCATAGGGCTTATCAAAAAAGATCACTGTATAAAATTCCATCCCCCCCCCCCCAAAAGAAATGGGGTTGAAGCAAAATAGAATAGTTGTTTCACCTTTCGTAGTAGTCACACGCAATTAATAATACACCGGTATCTAAGGAAATGGATACCTTCAAGTTCCTTTCTCTTCTGAGATTCATAAAGATAGCCCTGAATATGAAATGTTTGTTTTGGAGCTCATTTGAATCGCGAGCGTTACAAACGTTTGTATTGACAGAAATTATTTCAGTTTGAATTCAGCCGATAGATAAATTCAATTCAAATTGTAAAAATCTGCTGTTCAAGGTCACAAGATGCCTCGGATCTGGTGGGGAATAACGAGTCTGTTCTGAGGAAGGGATTCCTAGACAAGTGCAAGCCCTCCTCGGTGAAAAAGTGGAAAAAGTGTTACTTCGTTCTCAATGCACGCGAACAGCGCCTCTACTTGTTTGAAGACAACACCACGGTAAGAGAACCGCCAGAACCATTTAATCTTAACTTCACGGTCTCAGTGTTAGGATGTTTCCTTTTCTGTCATGATGAAATAGAATCTAAGATCTTTTCTCGGATCTTTTCCGTTTTCGCTCGTTTTTATAATTGCAGACACATTTCGGATCTCTTTCGTTTGTGGCCCCGGTTGCACAAACGGAAAAGATCCGATCTAAGTTTTGATCAATTCGATCATAATACGGTGCATAATTCATTTACGGAGGTAAAAGATTGAGGCGAAATAATATGGTCTTGCTCTAGGCACGCTTTGATCAAGTTTCTGGGCTTTTCCGAAATTAGCTGACATTAAATACAAAATCGAATGGCGATATACATACATACATTCATCATACAGTAAAAATACGAGGAAAAGGAAACATTTCCAGATAGTTTGTAGGCATCACAATATGCTATTTAGCTTCTAGATTGCACAATGCTTATTGAAGCAATTCTTACCCCTGAAAAGAGTAAGTGCCCACTCAATTCAACGCTTCTAAGGTGGGCAATATTTCTGTTCACGCCTGTATTCATCGCCTGTTCATAGTGAAGTATAGTTATGGTACTAAAAAACTGTTGTGTATGGTAAAAAATAAAAGATAAGGATGATTATTTAAGCTTTTTAAGCGTTAAGTTAAAAGGTTAGTACAATCAAAGGACTACACTCGCCAATGGGGTTTTCCATAATGTGGTGATTTAAGCATTTCAGGGAGCTTAATTTTGAAAGTTGCTGGCAACGCGGTAAGGTAAATTTTTGAGTAGATGATATTGATAGAAAAACATGTGTTCATGCTTCTCTTGCTGTGTTGAATGAGTAACGAATAGTTGACGAGCAGCTGTCAATTATTAGTTTAAGAAAATAGTCCATGGCTACTTGTTAGTACCGGTTATAAACTACTGCTGCGTTATATCAGTCTTCGAAACAAGTTTAAAAAATTAGGAAATGAAGTTTGAGTATTAATTGCTCTCAAACGAAGTTTGAGGCAATTATTGTAGTCCTGTGTGTATTTTTTATGAAAAAAATTTGATCAATTTTGACTTATCGAGTAGTTTTATAAAGCCTGATTTCTTGAATTTGCAGCAGTTTACGACTAAGATTCGATTGAAATGCGACAGAATTTGTTTCATTTATAACTTTAAATCTTACTAGTGACCTGTTTAGGCTTTTAATATTATCATTTGAAGACACTTAGTAAACATATTGCCACGATACTACCTACCCCGTCTACGACTAAAATAGTCTACAATCAAATCGAGCCGCTGTGAGATGTTCGAGAGCAATTGGGCGGTTAGGTTCTCCCCAAATTGTTCTGCACTTACTGGAAAATCAAAACTGCAAGCAGAAAAGGTCATTACTTTTGAGCTCAAAGTGATGGGGTTTTGGTTTCGTCCATTTTAAGTTTTCTCAAACAAAGTTTGAAGAAATTATTTGGGTAATGTTTTTTATGCGATATTTTGTATGGAAGTTTGATTTTTTGTTCGGATAATCTGGTAAAGCCCGAGGGCATAAAGTTGGTCTTTTTATAGCTGCGAAGCTGTAAGTTGAGCGAAGCTATATTGCGGTGCTCTTGGTTTTTACGAATCGAAGAGGAGTATTGGTTTTCTTAAGGTTTTTTTTTTACCGGAAGTACTATTCGTTCAGACGCTGTTTCGACCTAAAAGCGAAAGTGAGTAAAATTGCGGTGTGAACTAATTTCTGAGCGAGAGAAGTTTTTTGATCATGCGCTGCGTTTATTGAATGACTTTTTGACTTTGAAAAGTAGTTTTTGACTGAATGGTACACATATATAACCGTTTTTAGCCGTTTTTTTCGTCTGTGGCCCAATTTTTTTTGCTTGTAATTTGGTTTTTTGTAGAAATAATTTTTAATCGATGCTCTGTTGAAATGTAAACCCCGGAAATTGATAGCACAGTTATTTGCATAGCCTGAAATTGCGTTTCAAGTTCGAATTTGGCACATATTTCTTGATTTTTTACTTAATATTTGGCTTTTTCTTCTATTAATTTCTTCATTTTTGGATCTTTTAGCTGTTTTTTTGTCAGGAATCAGTTAATATGGCAACTTCCCTTTGATAATTCATATACTCAATGCCTCTTTCTACATCGATGTAATTTTGTTTCATAAAATTGTACATTTGCTAATCCGATTTTCGTAGTTTTTTGCCAATTTTTAGTTTTTTGTTTGTATTTTGCTTTTAATTACTAGAAATAGTTTTTTGGGGAACATGAGGGACTTTAATTTCGTTTCAATAAAAATTCAATCATTTTTTGGAGTTAAGTTTTTGAAAAAACAGATAAATTATTTTCATAAATGCAGTCTTAAATATTTTTTTACCACTTTTTTGCAAAATGTTTCATTGTTTCGTATGTCTGAATTCTGCTTTTTCTTGTTTTATTCTGTTCAGCAAGTTGGATTTTTGTCTCGAATGACTCGTTTTTTTTTGTCTCGAATGCTGATCAATGAAATGTACTCGTTTTTCTTGATTTTTTTAATTTTGATTTTTAACTTTCAAAAATCAAGAATTGGTCTTTTTGTTATGGTGTTCCTAACATTGTGTCCATATTCTTCACATTCTCGTTTGTTTCGTTCTAGTTTTGTCCTGGCACCTACTTTTATATTCGTTATATTGATTTTTTCAGTTGTTAAAAAATTGAATGAATTCAGCCTTTTCGTATATCTTGGTTTCTTCGGCTTGCAATTGATTTAATTCAAAATGAGGCAGTACTGGGAGTTTGCTAGAAAGTCTTTTCCAACATTTTTACTTATTACTATTCATTGCAATTTTCTTCCGGGCTGGGTATTGTCTTAAGACGTTTTTTTGCCTTTGAAAATTATTTTGTTGCTTTTGTTTTTCTATGATTAATTTAATTTTTGAATTAGTATGAAATCATGTTGTCTAGCATATATACAACAAGGAAGAATCATGTTTTATTTTTGTCTTAATTGCCGTGATTAGAAATCTAATTGTAGTGGTTCTCTGATTCTTAAGCTTGAACACTCTTTTTTGAATAATTTTAACTTTCCTGTCTTTTTTGAAAAATTTTTATCTGCTGTTTGCTTTCGCGATCTTTTTGAGATGAGAATCATAAATTGTCTGAGGGCAATTGATGGACCTGTCAGCTTTGTCATGCTATCAGTTTTTTTACCATCCTAAAAATTTCAGACTTTTATAACGTTACCAAACGTTTTCAATAATAAATAAAATTTTGCTGCATTTTCTTTCTCTTGGTGACAGTGGTTTAAATTTCACCGATTTTTAGATCAGACCCGGGGAGGTGATGAGTTAATGGATTAATACAAAAGGTAATGGCTTCAGCTTTGAAGTTTGGGCGTTTCGATTCGCTTCCGGAATTCTTCCGCCTATTATGACTCGAAGAGGAGTATTTGTTTTCTTAAGGTTTTTTTTTTACCGGAAGTACTATTCGTTCAGACGCTGTTTCGACCTAAAAGCGAAAGTGAGTAAAATTGCGGTGTGAACTAATTTCTGAGCGAGAGAAGTTTTTTGATCAGGCGCTGCGTTTATTAATTGACTTTTTGACTTTGAAAAGTAGTTTTTGACTGAATGGTACACATATATAACCGTTTTTAGCCGTTTTTTTCGTCTGTGGCCCAATTTTTTTTGCTTGTAATTTGGTTTTTTGTAGAAATAATTTTTAATCGATGCTCTGTTGAAATGTAAAACCCGGAAATTGATAGCACAGTTATTTGCCTAGCCTGAAATTGCGTTTCAAGTTCGAATTTGGCATTTTTTGATTTTTTACTTAATATTTGGCTTTTTTTCTGTTAATTTCTTCATTTTTGGACCTTTTAGCTGTTTTTTTCTGTCAAAAATCAGTTAATATGGCAACTTTCCTTTGATTATTCATATACTCAATGCCTCTTTCTACCTCGATGTAATTTTGTTTCATAAAATTGTACATTTGCCAATCCGATTTTCGTAGTTTTTTGCCAAATTTTTTCAGTTTTTTGTTTGTATTTTGCTTTTAATTACTAGAAATAGTATTTTGGGGAACATGAGGGACTTTAGTTTCGTTTCAATAAAAATTCAATCATTTTTTGGAGTTAAGTTTTTGAAAGAAAAACAGATAAATTATTTTCATAAATGCTGTCTTAAATATTTTTTACCACTTTTTTGCAAAATGTTTCATTGTTTCGTATGTCTGAATTCTGCTTTTTCTTGTTTTATTCTGTTCAGCAAGTTGGATTTTTGTCTCGATTGACTCGTTGTCTTTTCTTTGTCTCGAATGCTGATCAATGAAATGTACTCGTTTTTCTTGATTTTTTAATTTGATTTTTTCAACTTTCGAAAATCAAGAGTTGGTCTTTTTGTTATGTTGTTCCTAACATTGTGTCCATATTCTTCGCATTCTCGTTTGTATCATTCTAGTTTTGTCCTGGCACCTAATTTTATATTCGTTATATTGATTTTTTCAGTTGTTAAAAAATTGAATGAATTCAGCTTTTTCTTATATCTTGTTTTCTTCGGCTTGCAATTGATTTAATTCAAAATAAGGCAGTACTGGGAGTTTGCTAGCAAGTCTTTTCCAACATTTTTACTTATTGCTATTCATTGCAATTTTCTTCCGGGCTGGGTTTTGTTTTTAGACAATTTTTTGCCTTTGAAAATTATTTTGTTGCTTTTGTTTTTCTATGATTAATTTAATTTTTGAATTAGTATGAAATCATGTTTTCTAGCATATATACAACAAGGAAGAATCATGTTTTATTTATGTCTTTATTGCCGTGATTAGAAATCTAATTATAGTGGTTCTCTGATTCTTAAGCTTGAACACTCTTTTTTGAATAATTTTAACTTTCCTGTCTTTTTTGAAAAATTTTTTTCTGCTGTTTGCTGCTCGCGATCTTTTTGAGATGAGATTCATAAATTGTCTGAGGGCAATTGATGGACCTGTCAGCTTTGCCAAGCTATCAGTTTTTTTTACCATACTAAAAATTTCAGATTTTTATAACGTTACCAAACGTTTTCAATAATAAATAAAATTTTGCTGCATTTTCTCTTGGTGACAGTGGTTTAAATTTCACCGATTATTAGATCAGACCCGGGGAGGTAATGAGTTAATGGATTAATGCAAAAGGTAATGGCTTCAGCTTTTTGTGAAGTTTTGGCGCTTCGAGTGGCTTCCGGAATTCTTCCGCCTATTATGACTCGAAGAGGAGTATTGGTTTTCTTAAGGTTTTTTTTTACCGGAAGTACTATTCGTTCAGACGCCGTTTCGACCTAAAAGCGAAAGTGAGTAAAATTGCGGTGTGAACTAATTTCTGAGCGAGAGAAGTTTTTTGATCATGCGCTGCGTTTATTGAATGACTTTTTTACTTTGAAAAGTAGTTTTTGACTGAACGGTACACATATATAACCGTTTTTAGCCGTTTTTTTCGTCTGTGGCCCAATTTTTTTTGCTTGTAATTTGGTTTTTTGTAGAAATAATTTTTAATCGATGCTCTGTTGAAATGTAAAACCCGGAAATTGATAGCACAGTTATTTGCCTAGCCTGAAATTGCGTTTCAAGTTCGAATTTGGCACATTTTTTGATGTTTTACTTAATATTTGGCTTTTTTTCTATTAATTTCTTCATTTTTGGACCTTTTAGCTGTTTTTTTTTGTCAAAAATCAGTTAATATGGCAACTTTCCTTTGATAATTCATATACTCAATGCCTCTTTCTACCTCGATGTAATTTTGTTTCATAAAATTGTACATTTGCCAATCCGATTTTCGTAGTTTTTTGCCAAATTTTTTCAGTTTTTTGTTTGTATTTTGCTTTTAATTACTAGAAATAGTATTTTGGTGAACATGAGGGACTTTAGTTTCGTTTCAATAAAAATTCAATAATTTTTTGGAGTTAAGTGTTTGAAAGAAAAACAGATAAATTATTTTCATAAATGCTGTCTTAAATATTTTTTACCACTTTTTTGCAAAATGTTTCATTGTTTCGTATGTCTGAATTCTGCTTTTTCTTGTTTTATTCTGTTTAGCAAGTTGGATTTTTGTCTCGATTGACTCGTTGTCTTTTCTTTGTCTCGAATGCTGATCAATGAAATGTACTCGTTTTTCTTGATTTTTTAAATTTGATTTTTTCAACTTTCGAAAATCAAGAATTGGTCTTTTTGTTATGTTGTTCCTAACATTGTGTCCATATTCTTCGCATTCTCGTTTGTATCATTCTAGTTTTGTCCTGGCACCTAATTTTATATTCGTTCTATTGATTTTTTCAGTTGTTAAAAAATTGAATGAATTCAGCTTTTTCTTATATCTTGGTTTCTTCGGCTTGCAATTGATTTAATTCAAAATAAGGCAGTAGTGGGAGTTTGCTCGAAAGTCTTTTGCAACAATTTTACTTATTACTATTCATTGCAATTTTCTTCCGGGCTGGGTGTTGTTTTTAGACGATTTTTTGCCTTTGAAAATTATTCTGTTGCTTTTGTTTTTCTATGATTAATTTAGTTTTTGAATTATTATGAAATCATGTTGTCTAGCATATATACAACAAGGAAGAATCATGTTTTATTTTTGTCTTAATTGCCGTGATTAGAAATGTAATTGTAGTGGTTCTCTGATTCTTTAGCTTGAACACTCTTTTTTGAATAATTTTAGCTTTCCTGTCTTTTTTGAAAAATTTTTATCTGCTGTTTGCTTTCGCGATCTTTTTGAATCATAAATTGTCTGAGGACAATTGATGGACCTGTCAGCTTTGTCAACCTATCAGTTTTTTTTACCATCCTAAAAATTTCAGACTTTTATAACGCTACCAAACGTTTTCAATAATAAAATTTTGCTGCATTTTTATCTTGGCGACAGTGGTTTAAATTTCACCGATTTTTAGATCACACTCGGGGAGGTAATGAGTAAATGGTTTTATACAAAAGGTAAAGGCTTCAGCTTTTTGTGTAGTATTGGCGCTTCGATTCGCTTCCGGAATTCTTCCGCCTATGTATTTTGTTTTGTCGTTTGACGCTCTTTTTCGTTTTACATTTGTTCACACAGCAAAGCTGAAAAAGTCATTTCTCAATCTCTCTAGAAAAAGTATTTAAGGCATTCGCTTGATTAGATTTTGATCATACGCTACTTACCTCACTCAAAAAAATGACTTTTGCACTTTAAAACTTAAGTTTAAATTGAATTAATTAAAGGTCAAAGGAACTCATAAATGCAGTGAAGGTCCCTAATAAAAGGCTTCTGCGGAATGAATTTTGACAAGCTTTAATTTATCGCTAAAGGTTTTTTTACCTAGATTTTTGAGCGGCGTCGATTTTTTTTCAATTTAGATCTGAATATGTTTCTATTTCTATTATACGGCACGCAAGTCTTCTTTGGCAGCTATTCCGGCAATCTGCCGGCTATGTTTGCGATTTTCGTACTACCAACTTTTCGTCCTCGGAATAAACAGGTAGCGCCAGGAGGGCATTGAGTTGCTGAGCAGTTCTCTGAGAGCTTTGCGCCTTACTAGTTTCTAACTTTCTGTTTATGTCACTCGGCAGTAAAGTTAGTTGCTAAAGTAAAAGCGCTTGTATCTGAAAGTTCCACAGTGGCCTGATAGCCGAGTAATGAATGCTTCGCTCGACGGATTCGGATGTCAAAGGTTTCCATCCAACACTGGTCGGATGTTTTTGCACCTATAAACAAAAATTCATCTATGCTACAGCCCTTGAATCAAATTGCCCCGTCTATCGTTCGAGAGCATTTTATCCGACGTTTGGTGTTCTATGTTTTCTTTTGTGTTCAAGTAGGCAAGAAAATTTCTTTCCATCTTGCAGCTGTTTTTTCGATTGGATTGTATCCTGAAATGAATGGTTCTGGACATATTAAGTTCAAGAGCCTCTAGCAAATCAAAAGTTTGCTGTTTTAGTGTGTTAATAAACAACAGTCAAACCGAGTATTTTAATTTCCCTTATATAGTTTTGCTTAAAATCAAATTAACAGCCAATGAATGCTTCGCTCGACGGATTCGGAGGTCAAGGGTTCCCATCCAACCCTGTTCGGATGTTTTTGCACATATAAACAAAAATTCATCTATGCTACAACTCTTGAATCAAATTGCGCCGTCTATCTTTCGAGAGCAATTTATCGGACGTTTGGTGGTCTATGTTTTCTTTTGTGTTCAGGTAGGCAAGAAAATTTCTTTCCATCTTGCAGCTGTTTTTTTTATTGGATTGTATCTTGACATGAATGATTCTGGACTCATTAAGATCAAGAGCCTCTAGCAAATCAAAACTTTACTATTTTAGGTTTTTCTTAGATGCCAAATATCATATATCATGTTTATTAACTTGTTTTACTTAAACTGTTAACTCGTTTTTTACGTGTTTATCTCTTAATTACCAAGCAAAATTTCTGTTAGCAGTCAAGTCGAGCTTTTTTGGTTTCTTGCGCTTTTGATGAGTCATAGTTGTACTCAATACTTTAACAACAAAAGCAACGAAATTTTGAACTCCAAATTTGAGATTTTTTGACTAAATTTGTGAATTTTTCCCTCTATTTGGCTGGTATTGCTCGATTATTCTTCTGAGTAATTCAGGGATTATCAAGTTTCCCATTCAATTTTTTTTATTGTATTTCAGGGTTGACCTTGCTGAGGCGTACTTTATTAGGCAAAATACTCGATTAGGCAATCATTTAGTTTGTGGAAATTAAGTATAGTTTTTCAACAAATGGGGAAAAACATAAAAATGAACACAGAAAATTTAACAATTATTCAAAAGTTTTGACATAATATTAACGCTGTTGTAATATGCTCTTAAGTTTATTAAAATTTGCTCAAAACTTGCGTTCAGGCATTTCAAAAATTTTCTCGTAATTTTCTTGTTTTTCAATTCTTGAATAACTATTGAAAAGAAATGTCATTTCTCGCAATTTTTCTATTCCACGAGGAATGCCAGCTTTTGCAAATATTTGTAGTATGCAAAGTGAGCTGGCGATTTTAGGCGTTCCACGTCAGTAACTATTTTTTGAAGCCAATATTTTCTAATTAATATATTTTTTTTGGAAAATGGATGACTTGCAATTACTCTGCGCTATAAACCAGAGTTCTTGAAGTATTGATTTGAAGGAATAACATGTCTAGGAATCAAAAGTCCAGTACCAAAAATTTTTGTAAAATTTGTTTGAAAGGGTTAGTGTATTTGTAAACAACAACCAAACCAAGTAGTTTAATTTACCTTATATAGGTTTGCTTAAAATCAAATTAACAGCCAAGATGATGAGCGCTCTGGCTGCTACTGACGCCAACCTCTCACCGGTAATTTAAGAGCAATTCGCCCGACATTTATCGGTTATGTTTCGGTATATGGTTTGTAGATTAATGATAGTTGAAAATAACAACCATGATTATTAGTGGTTGTTATAAATCTCCGTGATATAAATCCAATTTTCTTTTCGCTAAAAAATTTGTAAGTAAATTGAGTAAATACACTCAGAAATAATGGTGAAAACTTCTGTATTTTATATTATATTGACATCTATATTTTAGTAGCCGGTCTATTTGTGAAGTTGAAAGGTTTTTAGCCCCTGATTTAAGATTTGCGTGCTTCATTTTCGAACATATCTCTGTTGTTTATTTTCAGCGTAAGAAGCCGAAGGATCTGATAGACATGCAAGATTCACAGGTCTATCCAATTGACAGCAGTCTCTCTGATCGCAACTTTGGATTCCAACTCGTGACCCGATTCCCTGCCTCTTCTTCCGAGTCCAAACCCACCATACTCTACCTGGCTGCCATATCGGCTAGCGAGAGACAGGTTAGAAATCGGTGTCTCGTTTTCACGCCTTTTTTCTTTGATCCCCTATCATTTCGCCCATTATTTCACCCCTCTATCGTTTCACCCCAATCTTAACCCCTTTATATAGTTGTTACAATACTCATTGTTGCTTTATGAGGAAACATGCCTATAATGGCATTTTGCGGGTCGAAATAACATGGTGTTAAGATATGCGGGGATTAAACGAATTGGGATAAAAAGTAGAAACCAAATTTTAGAACCAAGAGTTTTCATCGTCTAAGATTTTCAATTCATTCATAATTTGGTACATCGAAAAGCAGTCTAATGCATGTAAACTTAGTGTACATCCTTCTTTAAGTTAAGTTGTGCCTCAATGTGCTGATTTCTTTACTAGATCTTCAAATCCTGTGAAGACATCGTAACACTTTATCAAAACTTACGTTATAGAATTTCACCTCTTAAGCTCTTGTAGTTCTGTAGAACCTATATTACCGAAGAATGGCCTACGGTAATATTGGATAGAAATAAAGCACCTGCTTCGGTCGGATAAGCCAAAAGTTATACTCAAGAAGAAAGAATGGACAGAAAATTTATAATTTACAACTGATAGGACCCCGTACAAAATCCCATCTTTTTTGAAACTTATTATCTGCGGTGGAGCCGTGTTGTGTTGTTCGGTGTGAGGAGATCAAGAGGATTGGAACGTAATTAACACAATTTGTAACCGGTTGGATCATTTCCCCCTCATCGTACCTTGACCATTTTTGGGAGAAATACTCAGCAGTTGGAAAACAAGAAGTACAACCTAAGGGGCTACAAAACTGTTGATCATAGCAACCCAAAAAGTAAGCAAGATACTTATGCATTCAAGGTGCCACCTGATGAAGGTGCTCACGCCGGTTTAACACAAAAAAAAACAAAATTTGAATCGATGAGCACTATTATACAAACCCCTGGTACAGTATTTTCTCCCTGACACAGCTAATAAACATAGTGCAGATGCTCGAAGATTTTGAGCAAAAGATTAAAATTCTATACATTGGATGGGGATCAGAACACGACTCGGGATGAATTCGAAGTCGCTTTGGGCATATTCCAGTTTCAAGCAAACCTTGAGCGCTCGAAAGAATATCTCTAAAAGAATTTCAGCCAAAATTGATGATCTCTTAGTTAATTTTTAGCAGAATCTATACTCTGATCAGTTTGTAGACATTTTTAATAGCCGCCCTCATCTTCTCAGCCGGCTATTATAGCGGTCCTATTTTTACAATCCAAGAATTGGATTGTATTGGTGCTCTGTCTTTTTTTTTATTTTTGTAAGATGTTTTCACACCTTTTCATGACTTTCAAAACGGGATACACAGGTAAAGCTCAGCGGGCATCAAGTTTCGTTAGAGGCCCTTAACCACGTTTTTAGCAGTCTCTCAAGTGTTTAGAGTGGTGAAGCTACTGGGAAGGCCGTAATTCAAGTTTAAAAGGTCATTCAGGCGTTTTTGGGCCCAAAATGTTGCAAATTTTAGCATTTTTTGCCATTTTTCCAAATTTTTGTTTGGCCAGTCTCAAAATTGAGCTTTGTGAAGTTTGATAATGGTGTTTGGTATGAGGTTATTACGTTTTATGGCCATTTTAAGAGCTAGATGTTTTGGTACACCAAACATAAACACGCAAATTTATGCAAATTTTTAACAAATTTTTCAATGTTTTTGAAAATTTTTGTCATTTTTTGAGGTTTTTCAGCCCCTGGTGTCAAGAAGCCTCCTCCTTGGTTTAATAATAGGTTATTGCACAATTTCTAGTGGTAATGGAATGGTTTTCAACATTTTAACATCATAAATTTTAGTAATTTTTGATAAAAATTGCAATTTTAAGTTTTTGGAAATTTGTCAATTTTTAGGCTTCTCTAACCTCAAAGACCAAAGAATATCCTCAAAGTTTTGATAATAGTTTTCTGCATAGTTTTATTGGTAATGGGGAATGTGTTTCAAAATTTTGCTATTTTGAATATAACGATTTCTTAAAATAAAAATGCTTTTTTTAATAAATTTCTGTAAATTTAATATTTTTTCTTCACTGACCAGGGATCCTCCTTCACGGTCTGCGAGTATGTTACTGCATTTTTTCTAGCTACAATAAAATGGTTGTCAATTTTTTAATATCAAGTACTTTTGCAGGTTTTTTAAAGTTTTCAAAATGTTTGTGTTTTTCCTGCACCAGGGGCCCAAGAAACTCCTCCAGAGTTTGATTATAAGTTACTGCATGGTTGCTATATGTAATGGAATGGTTCTCAATACATTAATGACACGAATTTCAGCAATATCTTGATAAAATTTAAAATGTTTCTAAATTTTCTGAAAATTATTATCATGTTACAAGTTTGTGGATCATTATGAGCCAGTGAAACTATTCAAGCCTTGCAATCGGGATAGTGGATGCTCTCTGGAAACAATGAAAGAGTTCTGAAGATAATAATATCACAATTTTAGCAAGATTTTGTTGTTTTCGATTGTTTTCAAATGTTTTGATTGTTTTCAAATGTTTTGAATTTTTTTGTCATTTTCTGAGTTTATCGACCTGACCGGCCCACGAAGCTTTTCTAAGTCTTGCCGATGGGTCACATGGCAGAACTCCAGAGATTAAAAAATTGGTTCCATCGATACTTCTTTCAACTTTGCTTTTCTAAGTTTTTTTGAAGCCTTTGTCATATCTCACGAGTGTTTCTACCTTTAGCGGCAAAATAATCTCTTTCAAAGCTTGTGCGTGAACTAATGATCATTTTGAATTGTGATTTGTGGCCTTCAGGTTAAATTTTGCAACAGTTTTAGCAATTATTGTTTTTTTGTTTGATTCTCTTAGGTTCCCAACTTTTGAGATTTTATCTTTTTGGCTGGGATTGTTCAAATGATCTGCTGGTGAGATACATTAGGGCTGCTTTTCATTCAATTGTTTGGATTGTATTTCAGGAATTGTCCTGCTATGTTTTTTTACTTCGTCGAATAAAAAAATGTTTCGCTTTACCTCATTTTGCCACCTTTTCAACATTTTGCGTGAAATCTTTTTGACTTCTCTAGGCTAGTTTCTCTCTTCTCTCATTCTGCTAAAAGTGATTTTGAACATCAGTTGCTCAGCAAAGCAATTCAAAATGAACAGAGTTAGTACAAAAATGGATGTCAGAAATAGAAACGGGATAAACCCATAAAGCCCAATTTTAGATGCCCGCTATTTGAACGTCGTTCCTATAAGTTTTATTTACCATCTCTAATGCTTATTGTTATTGATAGTAGCCCCTGTAGCCTCTCTCTAGGAAACAGAAGTATGTTCAACTACGAAAAGGCATCAAAATAAATCGGACTTAAAAAATGTTTTTGTACAAAAATCTTTTTTTTTCAATATCTGTTATTTCAATCCCAATCATGCTTATTCGAATCAACGGCGGCTATTTTCCGGCAATCTGCCGGGTATGTTTATTAATTGCCGCCCTCATCTTCTCAGCCGACTATTATAGCGCTCCTATTTTGTTTTTTTTTTAATTCGTCGAACTTTTTTTCGCTTTACCCATTTTGCCGCTTTTTCGACATTTTGCCTGAAATATTTTTGACTTCTCTAGGCTAGTTTCACTCTTCTGTCATTCTGCTCAAAGTCCTTTTAAACAGCAGCTGCTCAGCAAAGCAATTCGAATTGAAGAGAGTCAGTATAAAAAAAATCAAAGTCAGAAATAGAAACGGGATAAACCCATAAAGCCTATTTTTAGATGCCCGGTACTTGAATTTTGTTTTCATTACTTTTAGTTACTATCTATAATGCTTATTGGTATTGATACTAGACCCTGTAGCCTCTCACTGAGACAGGAGTATGTTCAACTACGAAATGACATTAAAATAAATCGCACTTAAAAATGTTTTTGTACAAAAATCAATTTTTGTTGATATTTTCTTTTCTTTCAATCCCAGTAGAGTTATGGGAATCAACGGCGGCTATTTTCCGACAATCTGCCGGGTATGAGTGTGTTTTGCCTGACCTACTGACAACATTAAGCCGAATAACCTGCTGAGAATAAATCTGTCGACTTGTCTCTTTGACTGCGTTCAGAACTCAGATGCGCACTTGAACTGAAAATAAATTTTTAGTATCAAATTGCATCGTTAGATCGAGCAAGCATGGAGGCAAAAAACAAACATAATCTTGATCAAAGAGTGTCGGAACGTCTACAGCGCTGAAACTGGTGATTTTGGTAGTCTTTGGAAGAAGGCAACTTCCATGAAGCAATCGAGAGGACACCAGGGAAGTGAAATAGAGGAATTGGAACAAAGAGAGAAAGTGTGTTCTCCAGTTCAACGCGGACGAGCAGCTAAAATTTTAGCCTCTGATGAACTCGCACATTTTAATCAAAGTACGATTAAAGTGCTGAAATGTTTTATGAACAGTTTTATGAATAATTTGTCACTTTCAAGAGGTATATTGCAGCTGGATCCTCCAGAATGTATCTTGAGCGTTTGCTCCATTCAGTGCAATGTACAGCATTAATTCGGCAACACTTGTTGTAATTAAGGTCATGAAACCTTTTGACAACGAACAATGAAAACCTTTGGATCAAATTCTCGGAACTGTAATTTCCTACCACGTGTGGTACGATTAATCTATCAGTTTTTGGAAAGAAAATCTCAAGAGCAATATAAAGGTGCTTACGTGGGATCCCTCTTAGCCTCAGGTAGTTTAATTATAACATAACAGATCAGTCTCCCAAACAGGAACCTACATTTGCAGCTTTATACAAGAGCTTTGAGCTTTTTGAGTTGTCATTATTCACTCAAAAGAAAATCCAAAAACTTCCGGACATGAAGTAAGATTATACTTCAGTGAGGGAAAACGTTAGAATTGAGTCGCTGTCTCTTCCACAGTCAGGCACCCATACCTGCTCTAGATCTGCATCTGCACCCTAATGAATTTCGTGTGTGTATGCAGAGACTTGTCATTTTATGACCTTGGGAGAAAATGCTTCCGGCGCTCTGGATACTTTTGTTGACCATGATGTATGTTACGGACGGGGAGACGCCACCGGGTCGCATCAGCTTGTTCAGCAGCTAACTTATCTTCTTTAGTTGGAAAATGAAACCTCATCATTGATAGCAATTCGCGGCCTGGAGATGTTTTTCTGCCATCATAGACGTCAGGCCGTTCTGCTGCGCTTGATGTTACAGTGACTTCTTCTCTGCAACCAAACATTATCAAACATGCGGCTGAGAAGTTAGGTTACGCAATTGAAGCACCTGAAGATCGAAAATTTAGGTTGTATGAGCAGAAATGTTCTCAGCAAAGTATTACGCTAGTGTCATTGGCGGTGGAAGTATTAAGTGGAATTTGATCGATTTTCAGGAAGACATTAAAATCAATAGCTTCACTCTCAGACACCAGGAGCTATCAATTGGAGGGATTCTCCGTTGCTTTTGACAGTCTGGCTCAGTCACACTGAGTAGTTGTAGTTCGTGGGTGTGCGGTAATGAGGCTTGCCCGTGCGGCATGAGAGTCTCGGATGTTCATAAGAAAAGTTAAAGCTCACAAAAGTAAAGTGAAATTTTTCAAAAGGGTCTTTCTAGGGGATATAATCATCACAAAACACGTTGGTCTGTATATTAATGATCTTTATTGTTGTAATGTTCCGTTTGTGTCAGTGTGATTTTGCGTTCAGATCTTGCATCAAAATTTCTGTTATGATCCGCAATCTAGTGTGAGACTGCCATCTTCATAGCAGGGTCAATTTCTAATTCGTTTCCATTTCATCTGCTCAAGTTTTAAAAATTTGTCCGAGTTGATGACGATAAATGAAAGAATTTGGACAATCGGAACTACAGCTGTCCCATGTTCAGTTTGTGCGGACATTTTGTGATAAAATTTATGAAGCAATTTATCCCAACTTATTGGGTAAATAAATTTACTTTTACGCAGACGTGCTATTTCTACACAGTAACGTGCTATGTACCACGTAAATTGTAATGACGAGGGGGGATAGGGTGGTCGTTAACAGCAGAATTGATTACTAATTATAGATATTAACTATTTTTTTATAGATTTTGTCGCATCAGCAACTCTGCCTACCTCTAGCTGTCTCTATCTATATTCTATCTACGACGCGCACGGCTATTCCGACTATCTGACAGCTATGTTTACTTAAAGAAACGTTTTGTATAAATACTTAAAACACCTAATTTGTAATGAGGGGGGTCATAAACGGAACGGGGGAGGAAGCTGACAGAATAGATCCGAATGTATGCTGAACTGTCACATGAAGACAGATTTGCTACTGTGAGGGTGGCAGTTATAAATAGAAATGAAGTGTCCCTTTGCGGTCAAATACAGCTCGTTTTATCATTGACCTTTAACTCTGAATTCAGTGCAAATATCTCAAATGGCATTTAGGAAACCGTCAATACAAAGCACGTCAAATATTTGCGAGTATACAAAGGAAAGCAAACATTTATTGTTTAGAAATACTCTTATTTAATAGTCTTATTTACTCTATAAATGTTCGATTAACGGAACTAATTGTAGTGTGCTTTGAGGTAGAAAATTTTGAACTTTTGTTGATATTTTTTGCCGCCGGTAGTGCTTGCCCCCAGTTTATCGTAAAGTCGATCAATGTACTATTATTTGTTGATTTAGTTGCGATTACCAGTAGTTATTTTATGGGAAGATGTAAGTTAAAAGTTAAAGAATAGATTAACAAAATTTTCGAGATAATTTATGTGAGAGGATATAACTTTTGAAACTGCAAGTTGATCTTTTTTTATCTGTTTTAATCTCAGAGCTCAGCCAGGGACTGTTATTTGGAAAGTACACCGGGCTTCGAGTTTTCTATTGTCTTTTTTGCAGTCTACCTGATCTTGAGGTTAAAAGTTTGTTCTGTGAAAATTTCTGTGATTACTTCACCGGCCCCTAAATCTACATAATAATTTCCTGAATACATTAATAATCGCATCATTCACTCAAACTCTTATTAACAACAATTTTTTGGTAATTCGATTGCTCTCTTGGAGTTTAATTGCTCTCAAACGAAGTTTGTACCAATTATATTAGTCCTGTCTTCTTTTTCAGTTCAATTTCAGTGCTCTTAGAGCCTTTCAGCTCTGTTTCAGCTCAAACTGTTTTGGAGACTTATACTTATGGTGTGAAGGGCGGTTCTTAGAGGTTGAAGATACCCCCACTGTTGACCCCCCCCCCCCCTATTGCCCCCACCCCCCCCAACCGCTGTTGCCCCCCACCCCAGTGTTGCCCCCCCTCTATCAACCCCCTGTGCACCCTTACCCCTCTCTCTCTCTCTCCCATTGCTAGCTACTGACGAACAGCCGCTTGCTAAAAACGCAATTTTATACTGTTTTGCAATTTTTTCAAGCTTTTTGAAAAGTTATTGACATTTTTTGTTTTTTTTTCAGCCCTAGGTGTCAAGGAGCCTCCTCTAGGGTTTGATAATAGGTTACTGCATTGTTTCTAGTGGTAATGGAATGGTTTCAACATTTTAACATCACGAATTTTTGCAATTTTTTGACAAAACGTGCAATTTTTTCGAATTTTTTGACATTTTTTCCTTATTCAGGTCTTTCCAGACCCAGGGGCTAAAGAACATCCTATGGGGTTTGATAATAAGTTACTGACAAATTTTTAACGGTCATGGAATAGTTTTTCAACTTTTTAATGTCACAAATTTAAGCATTTTTTTTGTTTAAACTTGCTTTTTTTCAAGTTTTTTTGAAATTTTTTGTCGGTTTTTAGATTTTTTTAGCCTTAAGAGCCAAGGAACCTCCTATAGGTTTTGAAGATAGTTTACTGAATAGTTTCTAGATTAACAAGGAATGACTTGCAAGATTTTAACATCACAAATTTTAGCATATTTTTGATTAATAGCCGCACAGCGATAGCTGGGGCTATTATTGGCCTTCTCTTGGTTTTTTTCGTCATCATGATTTTTGTTACGACCATATGACGTCACAGCCACTTTTTGTTCGTTCGTTCATGCAATTTTAACTGAATTGCATGTGTGACGTCATTTTTCGCTCTTAGTGGAGCGAGTTTTTTTGTTCATGCGCGTGATTAAATTTTTGGTCACTCTTGACTTACTTCACTCTCAAAAATGACTTCCTCGTTTTGAAATTGACTTTTGTTTACTTTAATTCAAAGAGATAAGGTCAAATGGGTGTGTGTCGCTCTAAATGAAGGTTATTTGAGATCAGCTAATAGAGGCAGCAATAACTTATACCGATTTTTAATCAAAATATAACAGATCAGCCTCCAATGAAAAGACGAATTTTTTTGGTCTGTCTTTTACTGTTTTTTTTTAGACTGCCGATCGACGAATCTATTGCGGCTATTTTCTGGCAAGCTGCCACCTATGTTATTTGCCATTTTTTCCAATTTTTTTAAAACATTTATAGTCATTCAGATTTTTCGAGCCTCAGGGGTAAAAAAAGCCTCCGTTGGGGTTGTTATAAGTTGTTAGAAAATTTTTGTTGGTCATGGATTGATTTTCAACTTTTTAATATCACATTTTTTGGCATTTTTTTTTACAAAACTTGCAATTTTAAAATTTTTGAAATTTTCCGTCATTTTTTTTAGGTTTCTGTAGTCTCAAGAACCACGGAATTCCCTGTAGTGTTTGATAATATGTTACTGCATAGTTTTTAGACGTAATGGAATGTTCGTCAAGATTTTAATATCACGAATTTAAGTAATTTTTAAAAATATTTGCAGTTTTTTCATGTTTTTATTTTTTTCCGGCAAAAGAGGCCCTAGTGCCTCCTCCAAGTTTTGATAATAAGCTGTTAATGATTTCGAGAGTTAATGGGTTTGTGATCAACATTTTTTATGACTCCAGTTTTAGTAATATTTGGATAAAAATTAAACTTTTCAAATTTTTATGTTCCAAGCGTATGGATCTTCGAGCCAGTGAAACTATTTCAAACTGTTTTGGAGACTTATACTTATGGTGTGAAGGGCGGTTCTTAGAGGTTGAAGACCCATCCACCGTTGAGGCGTCACGAATTGTTTGCTTTATTAATAGCTGCAAAGTGATAGCTGGGTCTATTATTATCCTTCTCTTGGTTTCTACGACTCGAAGAGGACTAGAGAGCAAACTTTACGAAAACAATAATTGCTTTTAAATACTGATACTGCAAGTTGCCAACTACTCGGATCCACTTGAATCCACAATCGCCGAAAAGACCTAGACTTATTCATTGATGAGAAAACCCAATATTCATTATCTCTCAATACCAACCTCGTGCAGCCAGACAACTCGTGACATCGGACACTAATAGTCTTCATGAATTATGTTATTTGTCTTCATGAATTACAAGTGTATTGGATTTTCTCGGTTTTTGTAGTTCTTTTGTCCTTTTTTTATTTTGTTGCATTAATGAATTTAGAGGTTTTTGTTCATACCTAGTGGTTTTATGTATTTGACACGGCTCGTTTTGAAAAGTTTAGCTTTTTTGTTGCCGGTTTTTTAATTTCTCACATAGTGTCGTTAATGATTGGTCTCATTGGCCCTTTCATTAATAGTTTTTCGGGCTAATCTAGTTTCTAATCAAAAGTTACGGTTTTATTGACGTCGAGATAACTTGTTTTCAAAAATTATCAGTGATTAACGACGTTTGTTACAATTTTATCAGTCTTGTGATCTTTTCAGCAATTTTTTTGCTGGCCTGATTTTTTGTTTGACCGTTTTGACTTTTTTCCTCATAATCAGGATGGATGGTAAAGCCCGGAGATCATTACGTGGCTGAACTGCACTCTTAGAGCCTTTCGCCTTAATAGTCTCGAACTATGCAATTCAACAAAAGTGATTTGAGGAGACATTTTCATGGCCTGAAGGACACCTCCCCCTCAGTCACCCCCCCCCCCCACTCCACCCCCAACCAACACTCCTCTCCTCCACCTGGTTGTTAAAACGCCCCTCTGGCCACGCCTTTCCAAAGCTACCCCCGTCGCTTGACCCCCAATCCGCAGTCATCCCTAGAACCCAGCTGGCTACTACCGAAGCCAACCGCTTGCCTGTCTTTGACTGGAATTTGCCCGGTTTAGTTAGTTATGTTTTTATTTTACGAGTACCCGTAGTTATTTTGTTGTTTTGTATCAGTCGAACTAATAACAGGTCTCCAGGCTCTAATGTGCATTGTTTGAATGTAATTAATTGTTTTAATTCGTAGCGAAGAATTTTCACGACTTGGACATGACTTTTGGATGATTTTTGAATTTTGTCCGTATTTGAATTGTTTTTTGTTCTTTTGCTTAGTCATTAATTATATGTCTGATTTTCTCTCTAATTAGGCATAATGAATTTCAAAGAGTTTCAGCTGTTGCTAGTAATTTTGATGATTAACTGTTGATTGAATGTGACATTTTTGAACTTGATTATTGCCTGTGTTTGTTGCTACATTTGTATCGCCGTCGCAAATTGTTTTCAAAGTTAAATGCGTTCTCTTTATGTATGATGAGATTGATGTTGAAGATTTCAAGTTTTTCTTGGTGTTCCTTGACTTTGATTTCTTGACTTTGATGCAAATTATTTCCAATGAAATCGTAGTTAGACTTTGTTCCGAGTTTTTTATGGTCATTTTATTTTTTCATTGTGTTTTCTACAAATCGGTGTCTGCTGCCCAGACTCCAATTTGTAAAATGTCTTTCGAAGTTGACCTTGCTGATTGAATATTATAGCTCCGATAACCAAAGAAATAATATTGTTTACTTGCTCTCAAACGAAGTTTGTAGCAATTATTTTAGTCCTGTCGATCTTATTTTTATCAAAAGCCACCGTCGGCCTCTCAAACGGCTATTATTTATGCGCTCTCTTTTTTAATTTGCTTTACCTTTGATCACGTTTTTCGTTTTACATAAGTCACGACTTTCACGTTTGACTTCTGACTTACCTCACTCACTGTTTCAACTGAATGGTTTTAAATCCATTCATGCAATGAATTACGCAAGATAGTGAATACAATCAAGGTCAAAAGAGCAAAATCAAAAGAGAAGGGATAAACCGATAAAGCCCGTTCATTAAGTCATTGAGAATTGGGCTATCAAGGCTCATTAGAGTGTTTGCTAGCTGACATTGGCATTAAGCTTATTAGCTTTCAGTTTAGAAGCTGAATTAATTGTAGTTTTAGAATAAACTGAAGCTGCACGCCGAATTAGGACACTTTTTGACACTGAAAAAAAATAGAAAAAAAATTCGCCAATTTATCTCTTTTTTTCTTTCTCTGTTTCAATCCCGATGTGCGATTAAGTATCCAAGCCGTTATCGCTTGGTGGTTAAGATGAGACTGCTGTCCTTGAGTCCCAGGGATTAAACCCGTGTGGGGCAGGATTTTTTTTTACTTTTGTTATCAAAAGCGAGATAAAATGGTAACGCCCGAGTGCATAAAGTTCTCTTAGAGCCTTTAAGCGAACTAGACTCTAAGTAAGCGTTCAATCAAATCGTTTTCGGGAAGAAATTTATGTTGTGAAGGGAAGTTAGAGTTTGACCCTCATCGGCCAACTTTCACCCTCTAATCTCTATCCCTGCACATCTTTCTAGCCGTAACCCAGCGAGCATGTATTACGGGTGGAATAGGCCCATGTATTTTTGATTAGATTTTCAGCTTCCACGGGTTGCATCGTGTGCAAAATCACGATTATTTTTCCTATATTTTGAGAGCTTTTTTAATTGCTCTGGAACGAACTTTGAAGCAGTTATTGTAAACGTGTTAGTTTTTTTACCATTCATGAGGATTATCAGTACTCTACGGTCTTTACGACTCGAAGAGTAATGAAATTCTAATGTTTTTTTTTACTGAGGCAAGTTTGTTCATGACATGTACTTTTGACTTTTCGAGCGTTCACTTCTGTTCTAGAAAGTCGACTTCTGTTTTCCAACATTGGAATTTAACAGTATTTTAGGTACTACTACATAGAAATTATGAACTGGTAATACTCAAGGTTAGAAGGTCTTTCCGAGAAATTTTGATCCCATTTAAATCCCTCATACCTTTCCTCCGAACCTATCTACACATGCGTACACCACCGATTTATCTTATCACCCCCAGACCCACATTACTAATTTGGTTTTTCTAACTATATATTGCATTGTTTGTGTTTAATAGCCGCCCTCATCTTCTCAGCCGGCTATTATTGCGAACGTATTTTTTTTTACTTCGTCGAACTTTTTTTCGCTTTACCATTTTGCCGCTTTTTTGACATTTTGCGTGAAATCTTTTTGACTTCTCTAGGCTAGTTTCTCTCTTCTCTCATTCTGCTAAAATTGAATTTGAACATCAGTTGCTAAGCAAAGTTGCTAAAAAAATCAAAGTCAGAGATAGAAACGGGATAAACCCATAAAGCCCATTTTTAGATGCCCGGTACTTGAACTTAGTTCTCATAAGTTTTGGTTACTATCTATAATGCTTATTGGTATTGATGCTAGACCCTGTAGCCTCTCACTGAGAGACAGGAGTATGTTCAACTACGAAATGACATCAAAATAAATCGCACTTAAAAATGCTTTTGTACAAATATCAATTTTTGTTGATTTTTTCTTTTCTTTCAATCCCAATAGAGTTATGGGAATCAACGGCGGCTATTTTCCGGCAATCTGCCGGGTATGTTTCTTGTTTGATATTTCTGATATAAGTACGGTTAATTGGAAAAATTTTTATTGCTCGTTTTTGTTTAGCTGGAGCAAGTTTGTTCACGATTTGAATTTTGGATTCTTTCTGTTCGGCTTCTGTTTTTGAACATTGGACTACAGCAGTGGCTTAGTTTGTAATATATATTAATTAGGAACTGCTTGTAGTATTCAAAGTGAAGAGGTCATTTCGAGTATTTTTGATACCACTGAAGTCACTCTTACCTCTCTAACCTACATCCCTTCAACCCCCAAAAATCGATTGTTTCTATCTATACATTGCGTTGTTTGTTTTTCCTTCTTAGTATTTCTGAATTAGGTAGTGTTAATTTAAAGAATTTTTATTACACGACTCTTCGAGTCGTTTCCGGTATACTACCGGTTATGTTTTTAATGACAAATTATTGCTTAACCGTCTTTGCGCTCTTGTTCTACAACGTTTTTTACTGAACATTTTTTCAGACATAAATTCTTCGTTTTTGAGTGATATAGATTGCTCTCGTTCTGAAATCAAGTTCGTATCTAATAGCGATTTTGACCGAAAGGAAATGTAGGTCATTGTATCTGAGTGGTTACGTTAGCAGACTGCTATCTTGGAGATTGTGGGTTCGAACACCTGTGGGGAGTTTTTCTGCACCCATAAAAATATCTGAGCTACACTTTAGTCGGTTTATGTTCTCTGTTGACGTTAGTTGTATTATTTAGGAATGGATGTCCTCCCTGATGATGTGCCAGGGTAGCTTTCCCTTCTCATCCTCAGTTGGACAGCTGTTGGAACAGAAGAGTGTGGAAAAACTAATGGAGCACAAATCCAGAGAGTGCAACAACCTCTATCTCGAGATCAAAGAGGTCATTTTCAATGTCTTTTAATTGTCTGCAGTTTTGACTAGTTGACTTACAGTTGAGTCGTATCTGTTCTTCTTGGTTTTAGTTAATAAATGTTTGCAATAAATGTTTGTTTCATTTGGATAAAATTTAAGTTGAATTTTCTGCTCATTTTTAATAGCCGCCCTTATCTTCACAGCCGGCTATTATAGCGCTCCTATTTTTTACAATCCAAAAATTGTATTGTATTGGTGCTCTGTCTTTTTTAATTTTTGTAAGATGTTTTCACACCTGTTTTCATGACTTTGAGCTTTCAAAACGGGATAAACAGGTAAATCTCAGCGGGCATCAAGTTTCATTAGAGGCACGTGTTTAGTAGTCCCTCAAGTACTCAGAGTGGTGAAGCTACTGGGAATGCCGTAATTCAAGGTTAAAAGGTCATTTTTGGGAGTTTTTGAGCCTAAAATAATGAAATTTTTAGCACTTTTTCGTCATTTTTTGGATTTTTTGTTAGACCAGTCTGAAATTGAGGTTTATTAAAGTTGATAAAAGTCCTTTGCAAGACGTAATTGCTTTTTACGGCCACTTTAAGCGCTATATCTATTGCTACTCTAAACATAAACACGGTAAATTATACTAATTTTTTCAAATTGTTTGAAAATTTTTGTTATTTTTTGAATTGTTTCAGACTTTGATGTCAAAAAGCTCCTCTGGGGTTTAATAATAGTTTATTACATAGTTTCTATTGGTAATGAAGTGGTTTTAAACATTTTATCTTCATGAATTTTACCAATATTTTTAAATCGAACTTGTTTTTTTTTTAAATTTTCTGACATTTATTGTCATTATTCAAGTTTTCCAGCCCCAGGGAGCAAGAAGCCTCATCTAGGGTTTGCTAATAGTTTACTGAAAATATTTTTTGGTCATGGAATGGTATTCAACATTTTAATATGTTATCAATTTTTTGATTACGTTGCAATTTTTTTCTTTAAATTTTTGAAATTTTTTTTCAGTGGCCAGGGAACCTCCTATAGGGTTTGCTAGTATGTTACTACATAGTTTCTAGGGGCAATAAAATAGTTTCCAATTTTTTTATTTTGCAATTGTAGGGAATTTTTTAAATAAAGCTTGCAATTTAAAATTTTCGATTGTTTTCAAGTTTTTCGAATTTTGTCATTCTCTGAGTTTAACTATCTTTACTGGCCAACGAAACTTGTTAAATGTTGTAGACGGTTTACAAAACAGAACTACAGAGTAAAAAAATGTTTTGACCTTTTTTATAGCCCTATTTTAGGAAATATTCTTTAAATTTTCTCTTAATTTCTTGATGCATTTGTTATATTTGTCCAGTTTATCTACTTTTAGTGGCAGATTCATCTCTTTCAAGGTATTTGCGTGAGTTAATGAGTATTTTGAAATGAGTCATATATGGCCTTCAAGTTAAAAGCTTCAAGGGTTTTAGCAATGATCGTTTTTTTGGTTGGTTTGTTTGATTCTTTTAGTTTCTTGAGATTTTGTCTTGTTGGCTGGGATTGTTCAGTTGATCTGCTGGTCAGGTTCATTAGGTCTGTCTTTCATTCAATTACTTGGATTGTATTTCAGGACTTGTCCTGCTGTGTTTTTTTACTTCGTCAAACTTTTTTCGCTTTACCCAGTTTGCCGCTTTTTCGACATTTTACGTGAAATCTTTTTGACTTCTCTAGGCTAGTTTCACTCTTCTGTCATTCTGCTCAAAGTCCTTTTAAACAGCAGCTGCTCAGCAAAGCAATTCAAAATGAACAGAGTCAGTATAAAAAATCAAATTCAGAAATGGAAACGGGATAAACCCATAAAGCCTATTTTTAGATGCCCGGTACTTGAATTTTGTTCTCATTACTTTTAGTTACTATCTATAATGCTTATTGGTATTGATACTAGACCCTGTAGCCTCTCACTGAGAGACAGGAGTATGTTCAATTACGAAATGACATCAAACTAAATCGCACTTAAAAATATTTTTATATAAAAATCAATTTTTGTTGATATTTTCTTTTCTTTCAATCCCAATAGAGTTATGGGAATCAACGGCGGCTATTTTCCGGCAATCTGCCGGGTGTGTTTTTAAATGTGCTAGCTGATCTTTTACCTGTTTTTTGTGCATATTTTGAGATACATAAAGTCTCGTTTCTTGTTTCAATTGTTGTCAGTTGCAGTATTTATTGCTATATCTTTATCAAATGCAGATGTTTTGAGATCATTTTATAAAACAGAAGACACTGTCAATATAAAAAGAAGTAATCTTAGGTGTTGGACGTGGTGAGTCCGAAGGTGTACAGCTGGATGCCTCCTGCTCAGCAGTTGTTCATCCTCATCCAGCTAGATGACATCCCATATGCCAAGACATGCTCCCTCGACCAGATCAGAAGCCAGTGGTGCACATTCCAGAAGTTCTGCTTCAAGTCAGTATCTTTGCCACATTTAGTTTGTCACATCTGACCCTCCGCTCCCCCCCCCTCGAAAAAAAGCTACCCAGTGAAAACAAACCAATGCGTTTTATTGAATGTTGGTTTGTATAGACTAATAAGAGAGAGAGAGAGACTACACGTTAAAATTCTGAAAAATTGATAGACAAATTTTAATTATCACATGGTAAAGAAGTCCCTTAATTAAAACGGATTACTGTTGATTAATCTTAGATGAATTTGTTCGGCGGCCTAAGACTCAAATGTCCTTTAGAATTCGATTCAAATAATTCAATGGTTTTGATTGATGGTGTTGTTTCAGAAAGTTGCCCTCGGAACTGAAGACAGTGCGACTAGTTCTCATGTCATCCAAAGCGAAAAAAGGCAGCCAAGACCTAGGTTTGTTCAGTCTTTTGTTTGTTCAGTCTTTTGTATGACCTTATCTGGTAGCAGATTTGAGGTACTGCGCAATTCACTCCGAGTTCTTGCAAGGCTAAAAAAAACCTGTTTTGATAATCATTTTGCTCTTACAGTGCTTAAATAAATGGGAAATGCATTGACTTTTTAATTTTCAATTTCAGCTTGGATTTTGTAAATGACACTACGTTTTTAAGCATGAGCAAGAATTATGCTTCTTTGAATTTAAATGAATATTAAAAAAGATGTTTAGAAAGATGGAAAAATTTTTTTGTGTAAATTTTCAGACAGCTTTTTTTTGTTTATATGTTGAAATGTTCATAAAAGGCTGTGGCGTGATCAGTCTACAACAACTACCCAAGAACGTGTTACACTGTGCCAAGTACAGCCTAACCCCAGTGTTGCGCAATCTGCCCGGCAGTGGGGGAGGGGGTGGTGGGGGCAGCACCACCACTTGTGGGGGAGGAGGAGGGGGATACAGCTCCACCCTTCCCCCCACTCACATGGGCACTGTCAGGTGCGAGATATTCCTCAAACACCTCACCATCCTACCCGAGGAGATGTACGCCAACTTGCAACAGGTCAGGCTACACACATGGAATCTGCTTTAACATTGAGCTGAAGGTCACTTAAGATTGCTCGGATCTCATCTGTTAAGGCCAATGGTTTTTTTACGCTAAATAAAAAACTATATGTTAGACAGCTCGTTTCCATAGCACGCGGACTTGTGGTCGTAAGAATCATTTGCCCACTACAATTTACTCTATCATCTCTCTAGATCAATAAATGACTCCTATAGAATGTTGGCTGCTTATTATAGCTGCGAAGCTGTAAGCTGAGAGGAGCCATATTGCGGTGCTTTTGTCTTTACAATTCAAAGAATTTTTAATAGCCGCCCTCATCTTCTCAGCCGGCTATTATAGCGCTCCTATTTTTTTTTACAATTCAAAGAATTTGAATTGTATTGGGGCGCTGTCTTTTTTTTTACGACTCGAAGAGGAGTATTGGAGAAGTCCTTTTTTTAATCAATTTTGTTGGAGTGATTTTTGAAGCGGGGAAACGCGTGAAAAAATTTGGAGTGATTTTGGTGCTGAACAAAAGTGAAGAGCGGAGCGAAAAGAGAGTGGTTTTTGTTCATACCGCTGTTTTTGAGAGAGCGAGAAATTGATGTGTGAAAAAAATTTCTCTAAGCGAGCGAAATTTTTTTGTACACGTGCGGCTTTTAAAAGCAGTTTTTTTTGCAACTTTTGATGGTTTTGAGGTTTGATTATGATACTGTATTAGTTTTAGGCTTGTTTTGATAGGAATTGAAGGTTTCAAGTAGTAAGTTTTGAGTTTAATGCTTATTTGGAGTTTAGCTTGTTTTTGATCGGTTTTGCTGATTTTTAGACAAAATTTAATGATTTTTTGCCTGTTTTTTTTTGTTTTAATGCTTCAAGTGGGATTTGAATAGAAGCTTTTTACTTAAGGAATATTCAGTTACCAATTGACTTAGTTATCAAGTTTTTTTTGGTATAAATCATTTTTTCGGAAAATTGACAGAAAAATTGAGAAATTTCAAACCTTTTTTGTTTTTTTGCAGTTTTTCTTTTTTTTAATCTTAGGCAAGTGTCTTAGCCTATTATGACTTGCCCATTGTTTTGCGGGCTTTTCATTCCTCTAATTGCAAAGGAACATTTTTTGGCTTTATATTTTCTCGTACTATTTAAAAAAAGTCATTCAGTTTTTCTAGTTTTTTTTGTTCAATTTGTTTTTGAATGCCGTTTCTGTTCCTTATTTTTTATGGCATTTTTGGAGGTTCGGGATTCACAATACTTGTTTCCGGAAATCTTCAGGCTATTCTTCCGGAATTCTCCCTCGAGTCGTTTCCGGAATTTTTCCGGCTCTGTTTTTAAGAACTGTTCACACATTTTCATGATTTTTTAAGTCAAGTTGTACTGACTTTGGTCACGCCAAAACAGGAAGTGGAGCGAGAAAGCAAGTGGTTTTGCGCCGTGATTTTTTTCGCTCTAACTTTAAAGTATAGTGAGAAAACGGTGTTTGATAAAAAATTCGCTTTCTCGGTGGTGGTTTTTTGTTCACATGCGGCAATTTCACTTTGATTTTTACTGTTTTTTCAATTTTCTGGATCGCATTTTTTCTAATTAGTTTTCCCAATCCATTCATAGTTTATTCTAAGCCTAGTTTCTTTTCGACCAGATTTCCATTTCGCTAGTGGTTTTTTGTTCATATACGGCATTTTGACATTTTTTTAAAATATTTTTGATCTAATTTTTTAGAAATGGTTTTCCCAGTTCACTCATAGACCATTCTAGGTCTAATTTGCTGTTTAGTCAATGAAAATTTTTTGAATTGTACGTCAGTACTTGTCCTGCTATGCTTTTTTACTTCGTCGAAGAAAAAAGTGTTTCGCTTTACCTCATTTTGCCACTTCAACATTTTGCGTGAAATTTTTTTGACTTCTCTAGGCTAATTTCTCTCTTCTCTCATTCTGCTAAAAGTGATTTTGAACATCATTTGCTCAGCAAAGCAGTTTGAAATGAACAGAGTCATCAGAAATAGAAACCGGATAAAGCCCAATTTTAGATGCCCGCTATTTGAACGTCGTTCCCATAAGTCTTAGTTACCATCTCTAATGCTTTTTGATATTGATAGTAGCCACTCTAGCCTCTCTCTAAGAAACAGAAATATGTTCAACTAAGAAATGCCATCAAAATAAAATGAACTTGAGAAATGTTTTTGTACAAAAGTTTTTTTCATTATCTTCTATTCTTTCAATCCCAATCATGCCTATTGGAATCAACGGCGGTTATTTTCCGACAATCTGCGGGTATGTTTACCATTCAAAGAGTTTGAATTATATTGGGGCGCTTTCATTTTCAAGATCTTTTCACACATTTTCATAATTTTTGAAATTGGAGTACTGATTTTGGTCACGACGAAACAGGAAGTTGATCGAAAAAACGAGTTGTTTTGCGGCGTGAAATTTATTTGCTCTAAGTTTTATTTAGAATGATTAAAGCACGGTGTTTGATTTGAACGAAAGTTTGCCCAATCCATTCATCGTTCATTCTTGGCCTTGTTTCTTTTTTGAAACAATTTTCCATTTCTCGTTATTGGTTTTTGGTTCACATGCGGCATTTTGAAATTGGTTTTGTTTTTTTTTTTAGTTTTTTTTAAATAATTTTTTATGAAATTGTTTTCCAATTTACGCATAGTCAGTTCTAGGTCTAGTTTTTTGTTTAGTCAATGAAAATTCTTTGAATTGTTTTTCAGGACTTGTCCTGCTATGCTTTTTACATTTCAGGGAGTTTGAATTTTATTGGGGTGCTGTCTTTTTTTAAGATCTGTTCACACATTTCATGGTTTTTGAAGTCAAATTGGAGTAGTGATTTTGGTCACGCCGAAACATGAAGTGGAGTGAAAAAGCAAGTGGCTTTGCGGCGTGAATTTTTCTCGCTCTAATTTTAAATTATAGTGAGAAAAGGGTGTTTGAACAAAAATTCGCTTTCTCGCTGGTGGTGTTTTGTTTACATGCGGCAATTTCACTTTGATTTTTACAGTTATTCGAATTTTTGGATCGGATTTTTTTTCTATATGGTTTTTCCATTCCATTCATCGTTCATTATAGGCCTAATTCTTTATTTTAACCAAATTTCCATTTCTCGCTAGTCGTTTTTTATTACATGCTGCATTTTAACTTTGATTTTGTTTTTTTTTTAAATGTTTTGATCTGATTTTTTTAATAAATGGTGTTGCCAGTGCACTCATAGTCCCTAATATGTCTAGTATTTTGTTTAGTCAACTTAAAATTCTTGGAATTGTACGTCAGGAATTGCGCGCGTGACGTCATTTATCACTCTCGTGGTTAGATTTTGATCATACGTGACTTACTTGACTCAATGAAATGACTTATGCACTTTAAAATTTAAGTTTAATTTGAGTTTGTTTAATGTCAAACGAACTCATATGCGCAGTAAAGGTCCCTAATAAGAGGCTTTTGTAGAATGAATTTTAACAAGTTTTATTAATTTATCCTTGAATGTTTGTTGCCTATCCTTTTGAGTGGCGTCGATTTTCTATTTTGATCTGTATCTGTTTCTATCTCTTTTATACAGCTCTCAAATCTTCTTTCGCAGCTATTCCGGCAATCTGCCAGCTATGTTAATAAGTATAGCCCGAGGTAATTGAGGCTATTACTGATATTTCCGCAGATTTTACGTTCCATGAATTGAACTCTATTGGTGATCAGTCATTTTACGACTGGAAAAGAGTATTGGTTTTATAAAGCCGTTTACAACTTGAAACTTGACTCTTGTTCCACGAGCATTAACATTCAGAGAACATTTAGTTTATTGTCAGGCATCGGTAACATTGAATCAGTTACGTCAAATTTTTGGAAAATTTTGAACCGTTTTAGGTTCAATTATTCACGAACCTAACCCCGCCTACATCCAACCCATCAATAAACTCCTCACTTAATCCTCAAACACAGAAAAGGACAAAAAAGATTCCGCAGTTTGTCTTTCCTTTTTTGCGCATACTTCTTGTCTTTCACCGAAGAGGAAGAAACAACGGCGAGTTGTTAGGTTGAAGATCTGTACCTCAACTTAATTTTCATTTTTGTCAAAAGTTTCTTTGTCTTGCTGTCAGCAATGAGGTTGTGGTTAAATTTTTGCAAGTAAACGCGTTTTTTTATTGGGAAGAACTAAATTTTTAACAGTTACTTCTAATTTAAAGTTATTTTTACAATCTTGGGTTTTTGGACTTCTAACCAGGGCGATTTTTTCTTTATTGAGCTTTTTCTTGCATTGACGAAATAAAGGCATAAGTTACTCTACTGAAATGTGTGAACTGGGAATTTTTAAAGCTGTCATGAATTAAACAAAGGTTTCTCGTAGTTCTCAATTTTTCACATATTTGTTTTGTTGTTTTTGGCGCTTCAGTTAATTGAATCAAAGACGAGAACAATGCTAGTCGATTAACTTTCGTTCATTTTACGTTGTACTTGCTGGTATCCATGCAATTTTTTCACAACCAAAATTTGTGACGGGTGAATTTTTCTTTAAGGAACCGGATAGTATGGTGAAGCATAATTTCTAAGCACGTAATTCACCGAAACTGCTATATTTGGAAACTTTTATTAAATTTTGTGCAGTTCTCATTTTTTAAATCGGTGTTTAATAGCCGCCCTCATCTTCTCAGCCGGCTATTATAGCGCTCCTATTTTTTTACTTCGTCGAATAAAAAAATGTTTCGCTTTACCTCATTTTGCCGCTTTTTCAACATTTTGCGTGAAATCTTTTTGACTTCTCTAGGCTAGTTTCTCTCTTAGTTCATTATGCTAAAAGTGATTTTGAACATCAGTTGCTCAGCAAAGCAATTCAAAATGAACAGAGTCAGTATAAAAATTGAAGTCAGAAATAGAAACGGGATAAACCCATAAAGCCCAATTTTAGATGCCCGCTATTTGAACGTCGTTCCTACAAGTCTTATTTACCATCTCTAATGCTTATTGTTATTGATAATAGCCCCTGTAGCCTCTCTCTATGAAACAGAAGTATGTTCAACTACGAAATGCCATCAAAATAAATCGGACTTAAAAAATGTTTTTGTACAAAATTCTTTTTTTTTCAATATCTTCTGTCATTTCAATCCCAATCATACTTATTGGAATCAACGGCGGCTATTTTCCGGCAATCTGCCGGGTATGTTTTTTATCGAGTTTTTATTATTATTGGCCACAAACCTCTTTCAGGGCTTGTGCGTGGGTTATGAGGTATAAATAAAGGGATCAAATTTTGTCTTTGGGGTTAAATCTTGAAGAGTTTTAGCAATGAGAATATATTTGTTTACTTAGTTTGATTATTTTAGTTTCTCAACTTTTTGATTTTTTTTTTGTGTTTTTGGCTGGCATTGGTCAATTGATGTGCTGGTCAGGTAGAGTACTTCTAAGTCTTTCATTCAATTTTTTGGATTGTATATCAGGACTTGTCCTGCTGTTTTTTTGTTTCGTCGTCTGACACTCTTTTTTCGTTTTACATTTTTTCACACCGCAAAGCTGAAAATTTCAAGTATTCTGAAAGACTTCTTCCTCTCACTAACTGTATTTGCGCGCGTGACTCATTTCTCTTTCACTCTAGCAAAAGTTTTATGTCATTTCCGTGATTAGATTTTGATCATACGTGACTTACTTGACTCAATGAAATGACTTATGCACTTTAAAATTTAAGTTTAATTTGAGTTTGTTTAATGTCAAACGAACTCATATGCGCAGTAAAGGTCCCTAATAAGAGGCTTTTGTAGAATGAATTTTAACAAGTTTTATTAATTTATCCTTGAATGTTTGTTGCCTATCCTTTTGAGTGGCGTCGATTTTCTATTTTGATCTGTATCTGTTTCTATCTCTTTTATACAGCTCTCAAATCTTCTTTCGCAGCTATTCCGGCAATCTGCCAGCTATGTTAATAAGTATAGCCCGAGGTAATTGAGGCTATTACTGATATTTCCGCAGATTTTACGTTCCATGAATTGAACTCTATTGGTGATCAGTCATTTTACGACTGGAAAAGAGTATTGGTTTTATAAAGCCGTTTACAACTTGAAACTTGACTCTTGTTCCACGAGCATTAACATTCAGAGAACATTTAGTTTATTGTCAGGCATCGGTAACATTGAATCAGTTACGTCAAATTTTTGGAAAATTTTGAACCGTTTTAGGTTCAATTATTCACGAACCTAACCCCGCCTACATCCAACCCATCAATAAACTCCTCACTTAATCCTCAAACACAGAAAAGGACAAAAAAGATTCCGCAGTTTGTCTTTCCTTTTTTGCGCATACTTCTTGTCTTTCACCGAAGAGGAAGAAACAACGGCGAGTTGTTAGGTTGAAGATCTGTACCTCAACTTAATTTTCATTTTTGTCAAAAGTTTCTTTGTCTTGCTGTCAGCAATGAGGTTGTGGTTAAATTTTTGCAAGTAAACGCGTTTTTTTATTGGGAAGAACTAAATTTTTAACAGTTACTTCTAATTTAAAGTTATTTTTACAATCTTGGGTTTTTGGACTTCTAACCAGGGCGATTTTTTCTTTATTGAGCTTTTTCTTGCATTGACGAAATAAAGGCATAAGTTACTCTACTGAAATGTGTGAACTGGGAATTTTTAAAGCTGTCATGAATTAAACAAAGGTTTCTCGTAGTTCTCAATTTTTCACATATTTGTTTTGTTGTTTTTGGCGCTTCAGTTAATTGAATCAAAGACGAGAACAATGCTAGTCGATTAACTTTCGTTCATTTTACGTTGTACTTGCTGGTATCCATGCAATTTTTTCACAACCAAAATTTGTGACGGGTGAATTTTTCTTTAAGGAACCGGATAGTATGGTGAAGCATAATTTCTAAGCACGTAATTCACCGAAACTGCTATATTTGGAAACTTTTATTAAATTTTGTGCAGTTCTCATTTTTTTAAATCGGTGTTTAATAGCCGCCCTCATCTTCTCAGCCGGCTATTATAGCGCTCCTATTTTTTTTACTTCGTCGAATAAAAAAATGTTTCGCTTTACCTCATTTTGCCGCTTTTTCAACATTTTGCGTGAAATCTTTTTGACTTCTCTAGGCTAGTTTCTCTCTTAGTTCATTATGCTAAAAGTGATTTTGAACATCAGTTGCTCAGCAAAGCAATTCAAAATGAACAGAGTCAGTATAAAAATTGAAGTCAGAAATAGAAACGGGATAAACCCATAAAGCCCAATTTTAGATGCCCGCTATTTGAACGTCGTTCCTACAAGTCTTATTTACCATCACTAATGCTTATTGTTATTGATAATAGCCCCTGTAGCCTCTCTCTATGAAACAGAAGTATGTTCAACTACGAAATGCCATCAAAATAAATCGGACTTAAAAAATGTTTTTGTACAAAATTCTTTTTTTTTCAATATCTTCTGTCATTTCAATCCCAATCATACTTATTGGAATCAACGGCGGCTATTTTCCGGCAATCTGCCGGGTATGTTTTTTATCGAGTTTTTATTATTATTGGCCACAAACCTCTTTCAGGGCTTGTGCGTGGGTTATGAGGTATAAATAAAGGGATCAAATTTTGTCTTTGGGGTTAAATCTTGAAGAGTTTTAGCAATGAGAATATATTTGTTTACTTAGTTTGATTATTTTAGTTTCTCAACTTTTTGATTTTTTTTTGTGTTTTTGGCTGGCATTGGTCAATTGATGTGCTGGTCAGGTAGAGTACTTCTAAGTCTTTCATTCAATTTTTTGGATTGTATATCAGGACTTGTCCTGCTGTTTTTTTGTTTCGTCGTCTGACACTCTTTTTTCGTTTTACATTTTTTCACACCGCAAAGCTGAAAATTTCAAGTATTCTGAAAGACTTCTTCCTCTCACTAACTGTATTTGCGCGCGTGACTCATTTCTCTTTCACTCTAGCAAAAGTTTTATGTCATTTCCGTGATTAGATTTTGATCATACGTGACTTACCTCACTCAATAAAATGACTTTTGCTCTTTAAAGTTTAATTGGATTTAGATTAAGGTCAAAGGAACTCATATCAGCAGATAAAGCCACTAATAAAAAGGCTTTCCCAGTGTAAATAGGGCTTATTAATTTGTTTTTACATAATTTTGAACGGTGTCGATAACTTTTTCAACTTATATTCCTGTTTCTGTTTTTCTGTTTTATATGGCACGCAAGTCTATTTTGCAGCCATTTGGGCAATCTGCCGGCTATGTTTTGTTCATTTTGGGAAACCTTTTTGGTCACATATTGCTGCCCTCCTCAAACTAACCTCCTTCAATTGGGGGAGTTCAGGACAACTGAGTTTATTCAATTCTGAAAAATTTTATAGAATAGTAGAAAACTACCTAACTTAGTAGAAAAATATATATTTTTTAGTTCTATAGGTTTGGTTTTTCATTGATATTTAGAATTTATGCTTCTTCGAAGCACTCGCAGGTATTTTCTTGCACTCTTCTGGCTATATATAGTGGCTTTCTGAATTATTTGACTGAGTAGTGATCATTTTTGCGCGTCTTGGCACGTGCTTAACCGCTCCACTGCTCTTATTCGCTTGTCAAAAGAATAATAAGAACAAGCCACCATAAAACTATCGCTAGTATAGAAGTTGCTCAGAGTAATTTAATGGTACATTGAATTCTATTATACAAAGTCTCATTTTATCAAGGTTTCGTTTCATAAAGTGGGTGTCTTCTCTTAAATTTTGTTTTTTTTTTTTATAGCTGCGAAGCTGTAAGCTGAGCGTAGCTATATTGCGGTGCTCTTGGTTTTTTTTTTTGTTTCGTCGTCTGACGCTTCATTTTCGTTTTACATTTGTTCTAGAACATTCTGTCTCGTCACTGCTTAAGTGGCTTTTTCGCGCTTGATTTCACGCTTTCTGCGTGACCTAAATTGCGGTAATTCAGAAACAGAATCTGTTCCTAAAACAAATTTGATTGTAAGAAACCATATTGTATGGTCCGACAGCCGAGTGGTTAAGGCGACTGGCTGTTAATCCGGAGATCGCCGGTTCGAGACGCGACAGGGAAAATTTTTTTGCACCCAAAAACAACCTCCTTTGAAATAAACTTGTAAGTTTTATAGGTGGCGGCGATAACTATTATCAACTCACTTCTGTATCTTTTTCCATCTGTATTTTACGGCACGCAAGTCTATTTCGCAGCTATTCCGGCAATCTGCCGGCTATGTTTTTCATTGTCATTAGTGCATCGCTAGCCGGAGCATAAAATGCTGCTGTTTTTTGAGAACGATTTAATCGAAGTTAATTAGTTTCGGTTTTAATCGGTTTCAAGTTGTTGAGTTCACCTGTTCGCGTGCAACATATTTTTGTCATTAAAGATTATAATTATGTAACAATGATGTCTGAGAATGTTTTGTCATTTCTATATATAGAGCATGATAAGTATTCAAAATTCAGAGCTCTAATGCAGACACGACTGTCCTTGATTCGACTAGACACTTGTTGTCTGGCGTCGTTAGTTAGAAAGTCGTTTTTAAATATCAACATGTAAAGATTGCAATGAAAGACGGTAGTCTAACTCATGCAGAGAGATTCATGCCTAGTCCTCGGATTTAACTTCCAACTGTTGAGTTCTGGGACTTTAATTGAAAAGTTGGAATAATTATCAACTAAGTCTTGAGCAAGTCTTGTGACTTGAAATAAGTCAGTACTGATTTTTCAACTCAAGGCGTGTATTTCACTGGAGAAGAAGTACCGATCAAGACGTGAAACTGTTTCCTGGAAGCAAGTTTATTGATTAGGGCCTTTTTACAGAGTTAAATCATCGAACTGGCCGAGGACAAGATCGCACGCTCCTTTGTAAAAAAAATCCAATATCGGATTAAACCATAAACTCCAGTTGTGAGTGGAAAGAATAATGTTGACGTCCTCAAAAGAGCTTGATTGTTTTTGTTTGGTCCGCTCTACAGCAAGGTTGTCTGAATTTTGTCTCAATGAAAAGTTCTCTTGGTTGTTTATTACTAGTCGCGTCAGCTTCTCCCAACGGATATTTAGGTGCTTGGTTTTTACAATCCAAAAATTTTCGATTGTATGGTGCGCCTGTCTTATTGTGAGATGTGTTCGGAAATTTTTCGATAACTTTAAAGAACGAGATAAGCTGTTCCAGACCGATGTTTTCAAGTCACGGAGATATTTCCAAGTAACTGTTCGATGCTTGGCAAGAGCTGAGGGAGCTAACATTGTTCAGAAGGCATGAATTCAAGGTAGAAGGTGTTTATCAAAGTATATTTGAGCACAATCTGCTTTTTGGAATTTTGAAACTTGAGGTTGTTCACAGTTCTTAAAGGTCTCATTCAGTTAAACAGTTTTAATTGAAAATTTTTGGAGGTTTTTTTGCAATGGTTATTTTTAATGTCTTAAGCTGTAATGCGTTTTGCATTTTTTCACGTTTTTGGTATTTGCCTATTTCGGTTTTAATTGCTCTCAAACGAAGTTTGACAGAATGTTAGTCGTGCGGTCGTTTTTAATGCGATTTTTTGCTCGACCGATTTTTCATCTGACCCTTTTGAATTTTTGTTCTCAAAACTAAGGACCGTAGGCCATTAAGTTTTAGAGCGTTTTGGTTTACTAGACTCTAAGGAATTCACCGAAACTGTTTCGGAGACATAAATTCATGGTGTGAAGGGCCGTTCTAAGAGTTTGACCCCCAATTGCCAATTGACCAACCCTCAATTCATCTCCCAGCCCTTCACGTAAATCGGCCCCCTACGTGCGCTTGAGAGCAGTCGTTTGAGAGCAATTCGCCTGCAGTTAGTAGGTTAATTGGTCTCAAACGAAGTTTGTAGCAATTATATTAGTCCTGTCGGTCTTTTTATGCCATTTTTCTCCTGACCGATTTTTCGTCTAACGCTCTCGACTTTTCGTCCTAAAAAAACGGGATAGACAGGTAGCACTCAGCGGGCAGTAAGTGCTCTTAGAGCCTTTCAGCTCTGTTTCAGCTCAAACTGTTTTGGAGACTTATACTTATGATGTGAAGGGCGGTTCTTAGATGTTGAAGACCCCCACACTATTGTCCCCACCCCCAAACACGCTGTTGACCCCCACCTCAGTGTTGGCCCCGCCCTCCCCATCAGCTCCCCGGTGCACCCCCCCCCCCCCCCCCCCACGTGTCTATTGAAGAACAACCGATCGCTAAAACACGCAATTTTGTACTAATTTTCACAATTTTTTTCAAGTGTATTGAAAATTGTCAATTTTTCAGCCCTAGTTGTCAAAGAACTTTCTCTAGGAATTAATAATAGGTTACTGTGGTAATAGAATGGTTTTGACATTTGAACTTCACGAATTTTTGCATTTTTGACAAAACGTGCAATTTTTTCAAATTTTTTGACAGTTGTTTTTCCTTATTCAGGTCTTTCGAGAGCCAGGGGCCAGAAAACCTCCTAAGGGGTTCGATAATAAGTTACTGACTAATTTTTATTTGTCATGGAATAGTTTTCAACTATTAAATGTCACAATTTATAGCAATTTTTTGATACTACTTGTTTTTTTCAAGTTTTTTTTTGAAAATTTGTGTTAAGGTTTTTTCAGTCTCAAAGCATATATATAAACCTCTAATGGGGGTATTTGAAGCCCTCTAGCAAATTTCTTAGTTCCTTTTAGACTTTCCCGACTGAAGCAGGCTGAAATAAATTAGAGCTCCAACTAGACGCTCGAGAGCAATTCCTCCAACGTTAGTCGGTTATGTTTGAGTGATCTCAAAAGCGCTCGCTCCTAAGTAAAATTTGTTGGGTAGATAAAAGTCTACATGAGATTGTGTCTTGATACATGTCCTCATAGCCCAGTGGGGAAGGCTGTGAAGCTAGGACTCCTGAGGTTGGGGGTTTGAATCACTCTCGTCGGAGGTTTTTGCACCCATAAACAAAAATTTCTCTAAGCTGCAGTTTCTGAATTAATTTGTCTTGCCTGGCGTTCGAGAGCAATTTGTCCGAAGTTTGTCGGTTTGTCTTTTTTTCAATTTGTCGTAAAAGTTTGCTATAATACGCCCTTATGACTTCACACTCACATCAAATCTGCTTTTTGTTTTTTAATGCAATTTCGGCTTATTTGCGTGTGACGTCTAAATTCTCTCTTATTTGTGCTCATTCGTTAACTGGTAGTTTTGTTCATTCGCGCCGTAAAGATTGTAGTCACACGTTTCCTTCGTCACTTTCGAGAATTGACTTTTCTAACTCCCAGAAATATCTAGATGTTGATAGAGGATCAAGGTTACTCATGTGAGAACGAAGTTTGTAGCAATTATTGTAAATGTGTTTTTATTTAATGGCCGCCAGCCTCTCAACAGGTATCATTGAAGCGCTCTGCCTTTTATTTCGCTTTACCGTTCGATCACGTTTTTAGTTTTACATAAGTCGAGACGCTGACTCCCGACTTCTACCTCCTTCGCTGTTTCAACTGAACGGATTTTTAGATTATTTCACTCATTGAGTTACGCAATTTAGTGAATACTGTCAAGGTCAAAAGAGAAAAAAACGAAAAAAAATATCGACATTCGCTATAGTGGTTGCTAACTGGCATGAGTAATAAGCTCAATAAGCTTTCAGTTTCGAATGTGAATTAAGTTTTTTAGACTTTAACAAACTGCCCGCCAAATCAGAACAGTTAGAAAAAATTATGTCGATTCTTTTCTTTTTTAATTGCGCTCGAACGAAGTTCATAGCAATCATTGTAAACGTGTTGGTATTTTATGCAAATTTTTTGCTTGACCATTTTGCGCTTTTCTTCTAAAACATTCTGTGACTTCTGAAGTGACTTTTCACGCTTTCATTCTTCATTTTCGAGTGATCTCTATTGCTCTCACTCAGAAGAAAAGCTTGTTTATATAAAGTCAGTTGCAGCACAGCAAAATTATGGGGCCAATAGCGAATTCGGCAATGCATATGGATATGAATCGAGAGGTCAGTAGTTCGAATCTCGTTGGGGTCAAACAGTTTTGCACACGCCTTTTGTTCGAGAGCAATTCTTCCTACATTAGTCGGTTTATTTTTTCTTTTTCAATGCTTGTGTGCCATCGGTGGCTATTTTGCTGCTATTTGCCCGCTGTTTTTAACGCTAATTTTTGCTTTACCTTTTCTGCGCTTCTTCTAGAACACTCTTTTGATTTCTTTTCTAGTGAGTTTTTCACACTTCACTTAGTTTTCGCGTTTTCTAAATTGCTATTACTAATTGCCCTGGAAAGAAGTTTGAAGCAGTTTCTGTTAATTTGTGTATCTTTTTGTGAGTGGAAGAGTAAAATTGTTTTTCTACAGTTTTTGTTTAGCTGAAGCAAGTTGTCCATGACTCGAATTTTGAATGTTTCTTTCTATTTTAAAATTTTCCTCCGTTTTTGAATGTTGACTTCGGTTTTGGAACATTGGACTTTAACACTAGCGTTTATTCTAATATATAGTAATTAGAAACGGGGGGTAGTTTTTAAGATGAAAGGGTCATTTTGGGAATGACTCCAAGCCCATCTGAACTACAAATCAACCACCTGCCTATAAAACTCCTCTGACTCGCCCTCCAACTACCTACCACTGCAACCAATTTCTCTAGATCAACCCCCACGACTACGCCCTATATATCGACCCCTGGGCAACTCTCTACCTCCCCTTACACCCACTCTCCAGTGCACATGCCTACCCCCACCCCACCCCTTCCCTGGGCACTACTACCCCACCCCATATAGCTACACCCCTCACGGCCCCATATATCAACCCCCTCCAATTACTTACCTCTACACATATCTAACCCCCTCCAATTACTTACCTCTACACATATCTAACCCCCTCCCCCACGCACACACCTGTCTACGCCCCCTTCCGCATTGCTTACTAAAAATTTGTTGTTTTTAACTATTTATTTGTTTTTAATTTTAATTATTTCGGATGTTTCTGAAATAAATAGTGTTTTTTTTATGGCGAAACATTTGCTTGATTTTTTTTTCTGTTTTTGTTCTCGGACGTTCTTTGACTTTTCAAGTGACTTTTTTCCGCTTCTCATAGGAAATTTAAAGGGCCTGATATCCGGGTGGTTATTGCTTCAGTCGAGGACTCCGGAGGTTGCTTGTTCGAATCCCATTCTGGTTGGATGTTTTTGGCACCCATAGATGCAAAAAGCCTGATAATTATTTAAATTTTTTCATGCATAAACATAAATTATATACGCTACAGCCCTTGAATAAAATTTCCCAGCCTGTCGTTCGAGAACAATTTGTCCGGCGTTAGTCGGTTTATGTTTATCTTGACAGATTTTTTTACTGACGCATTTTGCTTTTCGTCTTCAAAAATGCGATAAACAGCTTAAGCGCGGAAAGCCTTAAGTGGCTTTTCTTATAAAGCGGCTCTCTTAGAGCCTGGTGACTTGCTAGTCTCTAAGTATGGGGATCACCGAAACTGTTTTGCGGAGACCTAATTTTGTGATCTGAAGGGTGGGTCACCACCCCGAAAGCCCCCACCGAAGTCAACCGTTCGTTGGTTGTTTGAGAGCAATTCGCCCGATGTTAGTCAGTTATATTTAATAGCCGCCCTCAGCCGGCTCTTATTGCGCTTCTATTTTTACAATCCAAGCTTCAGGGCCCAGAGAATCCCACTGAAGGTTGGATAGTAGGTTACGGAATAGTTTCTAGTGACAATGGAGTGGTTTTAAACATTTAGATGTCACGAATTTATCAGTTTTTTGGTAAGACTTTTTTCAAGTATTTTCGAGTGTTTCTAACTTTTTCGAGTTTTGTCAGCCTCAGGGGCCAGAAAACCTTCTCTAGTGTCTGATAACTGATTACTTAGTTTTTAGTGGTAATGGAATTGTTTTCAGCATTTTATGTAAGCAATTGTTTAAGTTGTTTGAATTCGTGACACTTAAACAATTTTGTTGCCTCTAATTACTAACAGTAATCAATTATCAGACCATAGAGGCGGTTTTCTGGCTCCTGAGGCTGACAAAACTCGAAAAAGTCAAACAATTTAGAAACACTGAAAAAAAATTGATAAATTCGTGACATTATTAATAAATGTTTAGAACCACTCCATTGTCACTTGAAACTATTCATTAACTATTCAGTTCACGAATTCTCTCAATTTTTTGATAAAGTTTTCAAAATTTGTAATTTTTGAAGATTTTTTGTCTTCTGTTCAGTTTGTTTTTGCCTGCGAACACCTAACTTCCTCTAGGTTTTGATAGTATTTCATTGCAGAGTTGCTAGGGGTGATGGGTTGGTTTTCTACATTTTATCAGGATTTTCTACAATTTTACAATTTTTTAAAATAAAATTTAAAATAAGAAAAAAAACTAAAGTTTTTGTCTTGTATCTTGTTTATCGGTCATTGAGCCAATAAAGCTGTTTATGGCTTGAAATTGGGTTGCTGTGTTGCTTGTTAAGACAACGAAATGGTTCTGAAGGCAATATCACAAATTTGAGCAATACTTGTTTTAAAATTTGCAACTGATTTCATATTTTTGTCATTTGCTAAAGTTTTTGTCTTGTATCTTGTTTATCGGTCATTGAGCCAATAAAGCTGTTTATGGCTTGAAATTGGGTTGCTGTGTTGCTTGTTAAGACAACGAAATGGTTCTGAAGGCAATATCACAAATTTGAGCAATACTTGTTTTAAAATTTGCAACTGATTTCATATTTTTGTCATTTGCTGAGTTTTTCGATCTTTAAGGGCCTATGAAACGCTTTCATCTTTCGTATATGTTACAGTACAGGTGCTAGAGAGAAAAAATGGATTTTAGCCTATTAATTTTTCGAAATTTAAAAATTTTCATTTTGCAGTTCTCGTTTTTTAATTATTTGTTATTTTTCTCGTGTCTTTCTATCTTTAGTGGCCAAGAAACCTCTTTCAAAGCCTGTGCGTGAGTTAATGGGTATCTTTAAATCGATCAAATTTGGCTTTTAGGATAAAAGCTTCTCAAGTTTTATCAAAAATTATGTTTCTGTTTAGTTTGTTTGATTAACTCAGTTTCTTAAACTTTGAGATGAGATTGTCTTTTGGCTGGCATTGTTCAATTGATCTGCTGGTCAGGTAGAGTAAATTTAAGTATTTCATTGAATTCTTTGGATTGTATTGCAGGTCTCGTGCTACTATTTTTTGACTTCATCGAACTAGAATTTTCCTTTTACCGTAGTTCACTGCTTGTTCAACATTTTGCATAAAATTTTGGTTTGTCTTCTCTAGGCTGGTTTCACTGCTCTCAATCTGCTCAAAGTGCTTTTAGACAGCCGTTGCTCAGCAAAGCAATTAAAATGATCAGAGTCAGTATCAGATAGATGCCCATTACTCGATCTTTTTTCTTAAAAGTCTAAGTTACCTCTAATGCTTTTTGGTGTTAATACTATCTCACTATGAAACAGGAGTATGTTTGTCTACAAAATGACATCAAATTAGTTTGCACTTTAAAAATTTTTTTTGTACAAAAATCGTTGTTGCTCATTATTTCTCTTCCAATCCCAATCCTGGTTATGGGAATCAATGGCACCTATTTTCCGGCACGATTGGCCGGGTATATTTCAGAATTTAAGCCTGTTGCTAGAACTAAGGAATTGTTTTGCTCCCGAAAATAATATATAGGTTGCACCACCTCTTAATTAAATTGCTCCGTCTTCCGTCTGAGAGCAATCTTTCCGACGTCAGTCTGTTTATGATTTGTCTTTGGTCTTGTGGTCTTTTCACAAGGGGTGTCAAATATGTTTCGGGCCTATTGTCATGCAATCTGCGGGCTTTGTTCTTGAATATCAGAAAAAAAATAACCATTTTAAACGCATGCGAACCTCTCATATTCTGCTAATTTCGGGAGGCCGTCTAAACGCTAGAGCCATTTTACATGGTACGCGCCTTCAATTTATTCCCTCAGTTAGAATGATGTAGCTCTGAAAATGTTAAAATGAAGTGTCGTTTGTTGCAGTGTCTACTTTCGAGTGAGGGCCCTGAGCTGTTGTACCAGTTGGGCTTCTGTCTCCCAGTAGATGACAGGAACTTCTACGCTCTTCTCCTACTCAAAACATATCTCCACCTGAGGTCAGAGATCGGCTTCATTGTCAAACTAAACGCAATTGAGATCCGCAAAGAGAACGACCAGACTTCCCTTTTCCGATCCCAGAGTCTGGCTGTCTCGGTCATGGAAAACTACCTTTCCATTGTCATGCAGCCATTCGTGCAGAGGACTCTGCAGCCCATTATTAACGATATTATATTCGACCCGGACATTGCTGCCGGGGGTCCATTGGCATCAGGTGGACCTGCAAATTCAACAGCTCTGGGAGGCACGCAGGATCCAGAGCGGTGGATCTCGGTGGCTAAGAAGTATTTGCACTGTTTGGCGGACAGCATTTTGGGACAGGTCGACGAATTTCCAACGTAAGTCGAACCTATTGAGGGTACTAGAATCAAATTGCCTTGTGTCGAGTTGTTAATGAAACTGGTAGGCCGCGGACTGAAACCGTTGACAACGAGCACATCGAACATCTTTGCAATTATAATTTGTAACAACAATTCTAACTCGCCATTGTACGTGATGTCTGTTTACAATCTTTCAATGGACAGTTTTGTCTTTTAATGAGTCATTTACAATTTACATTAATGGACACTTTTGAGGTGCCTATTTTTGTCGGTACAAAATTGACATGCGTCGATAAAAGCGTTGGCAATATGTTTCAAGCAAAGTTGGGTTTGGAGAAAATTTGGTTGTGAAAATCTCCTATGGTGTTGGTTGAATTGTTTCAGTAACTTGAGGTACGTGCTACAGCAAATCAAAATGGAGGTGGAAGAAAAGTGGCCTCCTAAACAACAACAACAGTCTTCTCACATGAATGGTGCAACAGCAGCAGTAGGAGGGGGAGGAGGTGATCGGAACCAGATCTTCAGATACAAGGTCATAGCCTCCTTCATCTTCCTGAGGTGCATCTCCCTCGCCCTCTGCACCCCACGCAAATACAACCTCATCATTGGTAAGTCCTCACTCTCTATTCACATCAAGGCGTTTGATCTCTTCTTCAATTTTGAGAATTGAATTTGGCTTTCGGAAGACTTTGCATTTTCAAATAGACCATTTCATGGCGACCACATCTCTGCTATCTTTCGAATGTGATTCTTAACTTCATTGTTGGTGCCTGTGAGCTGCACTATTTAAAAAGTCGGTGCGGTTTGATATTTGGAAATATCTAGTTGTGGAGTTTAGCACGGGAATTCATTACATGTTAACGATAGATCTAGACATACAATGAAAAGCTGTTGTTGATGGACGTTGAGAACGTCAATCTCATCTTGCTAACTCAATAGCTCTGTTTTTTGTTCAATATAGTATGCATCGAGTTGTGTATGGTCCTCTTCTTGAGTAGAGTTCTACTCCGATGCTAGTTAACTTCTCTTGTTTGTATACTCAAAGTTGTGAATGATAGTATACAATTCCTGGCTTATATGCTTCAATTGTTATTGTCGTTGTTATCGTTGATAGGTTCCCCTCCTAACATTGGAGCAGTGCAGGAGTTGCTGAAGTTGCTGGCGAAGCTTCTGCAGAGCTGGGCCAACTTCACTCCCCTGAAAGAGCACCAGGGCTTCCAAGTCCACTCCCTCAACAACTACTTAAAACAGAACCAGGAGAGAATGGAGGGGTTCCTGGAAGGTAGGATGACACCTTGCACAGACCACCCCACCCTACCCCACACGACGCCTCATTGAATATTCGCAACCTGTGTTCAATTGGAAATATTGAACTATCTTAAATTTAGGCTGCGTTTATATTCTTTAGTATTTGGGCTATTTTGGGATTAATATTGATGGTATGAATGCAGCCAACGTTTTGCTTTGTATAAGTAAGCTAATCGTATTTTTGATAGACGCACATGATAACTGGGGCTATTATTGGACTTCTCTTATTACTTATTTTTTACGACTCGAAGAGGAGTATTGGTTTTCTTAAGTTTTTTTTTACCGGAAATACTATTCGTTCAGACGCTGTTTTGACCTAAAATTGAAAGTGAGAAAAATTGCCCTGTGAACTATTTTTTTTCTGAGCGAGAAGTTTTTTGATCATGTGCAGCGTTCAGTGAATGACTTTGTGACTTTGAAAAGCAGTTTTTGACTGAATGGCACATATAGATAACCGTTTTTAGCCGTTTTTTCGTCTAAGTGGTCCAGTTTTTTGCTGTTTTTTTTGTAGAAATGACTTTAGTCGATGCTATACTGAAATGTAAACCTCGGAAAAATATTGAAATAATATAAAAGAACAAACTATTTCTGAGCGAGAGAAGTTTTTTGTTATTGCGCTGCGTTCAGTGAACGACTTTTTGACATTGAAACGAGTTTTTGAAAGATTGGTGCATATAGATGACAGATTTAGCCGTGTTTTCCGTGTTTTTGCCCATTTGCGCAAAGTTTTTTTTATTGTAGCTTGGTTTTTTGTGGAAGTGAATTTTGATCGATGCCCTATTATCCGCAACCATCTGAAACTGATACCACAATGTTTCTAAGAGCTAAATAATGTGTTTCAAGTGCAAAGCTGGCCCATATTTCTCTTTTTTTTCGGTCAGTTTTTGGCCTTTTCATTTATTTCTTCATTTTGGGCTGTTTGAGCGGACTTTATTTTACCAAATTAGTAAACATGTGAAAGTTTTTTATCTTTCTTGAATTGGATGCCTCTTATTGCCATAAGGTGTTTTTGTTTTAAAAAACTGTACACCTATAATCCGATTTTGGTGGTTTTTGTCAACGTTTTATATGTTTTTTGTTTGTACTTCAAGTTTATTTACCATAAAAAGTCTTCTATTTTGATTTTTAATTAGAATTTCCTATTTAGTTTGGATTTTTTGGAACTTATGATTTATTTCTTTTTAATCTGTTCCACATTGTATGTATTCTGCACATTGTAGCATGATTTTTCTAACAGTGTCCTAAGTCCTATAGTTTTATTCACCCTGCCTTTATTAAATTGGAAAATGTCGATTCGCTTTAATAATTTTTGTCTGTTTCCTTTGAAGGTTTTTTTTTGCTTTGCAGCTGATTTCAATTAACATATGGCACTGCTGAGGTTTTGCTAGCTTCACTTTTACAAATTTGAACAACACTACTTCTGCGATCTTTTTAGGTCTTGGTTTTGGTAACATACAAATTTTTGCGTTTGAATATTGTTGTCTCTTTAGTCTTTTTCATGATTAATTTGGATTTGATTAATTTTTTTGGCCTTTGTTTTGATTTATTGCGTTGATTGTGATTTGAAACGAAAACAAATGTTTATTGCTAATGCGACAATTCTTTTACGAATTGATTACTGTTTTGATATTGTAAAATAGTGGTTCCATTGGGAGAACTTACGGAAATTGATAAATTTTTGCAATGATTTTTGGCCATTTCTTACTGAATTCAAATTTTTCTTCAAAATAAATTTTTGGGAGCATAACATGGCTTCACTTTTGCTCCTAGCGTACTTTGATGGTTTCAGTTGCGTACAAAAAATTTGACTTGTTTTATATATAGATGTAATTCAATTTTAGTTCTGTTGGTTTTTTGGGCTATCATTTTTTTCTCATTTTTTTTTGTTTTTAGTAGTCACTTTAGTGGAAACCATTTGATTTAAAAGTTAATTATTTAACGAAGACGACTCTTCGAGTCGTTTCCGGTGTTCTTCCAGCTATGTTTTTTTTATTTCGTCCTCAAGATTTCTCTTACGATCATATGACGTCACAACCACTTTTTGTTCATTCGTTCTTGCAATTTCAACTGAAACGCGTGCTTGGCGTCATTTTTCGCTCTTAGTAGAGCGAGTTTTTTTTGTTCGTTCGCGTGATTAAATTTTTGGTCACACGTGACTTACCTCACTCTCAAAAATGACTTCCTTACTTTGAAATTACTCTTATCTACTTTAATTCAAGGAGATAAGGTTAAGTGAATGTGTCACTCTAAATGAAGGTTATTTAAGAGCAGCTGATAGAGGCAGCAATAACTTATACAGATTTATGATCTAAATATAACATAGCAGCCTTCAATGAAAAGACTATTTTTTTGCCTGTCTTTTTTACTGTTTTTTTTTTTGGACCGCAGATCTACGAAGCTATTGCGGCTATTTTCTGACAATCTGCCATCTATGTTCTAAAAGTTGAGATATTTGCTCGGGTGCTAAGACAACAGATCGAAAGCAAAATATGGGACTATAGATTGAAAATTGCGTATTAGCCAATCAGATTTAAACACCGTAAAACACCGTATGTTCGGTGGTGAAATATGTTTGGTTGTGATAGTTTCATATCACGTCCGCTGAGGCATGGCCATGATCAGAAGTTTAATCTCACGCCAGCTTCGCAAATGATGCATAGTTCTAGCCAATGGGAGTAAAGATCAAATTTCGATCTACTGACCCAACTTTATAGTTTTCGATCTATTGTTCGGTCACCATTTGCTCCTACGGCATACTGTCTATTTGACTGCAAAATTGGGAACTCTTACACGCTTTAGCTCTCTTTGAAATTCGTGTTTAAACTTACAGAGGAAAAGAAGTCAATGAAACTCTCTAGCGCTGAAGACATAATGTTCAAAAAATGGTGAAACTGACCGTTGAAATTAAGATAAACCGAACATTCTAAAACTGTTTCGACGTTTTCAATGATTTTCCTTAAATGGAATGTATTGATTTGTAGGTGTGAGTACAAGTCCCCAAGGTGCTCACCATTCCTCGCATGATGTGGTGGCACACTGCGACCTGGCAGAGAAGTTCGCATCTGTACACAGACTCTGCTGCGACAATCACACTTCCCTCAAAAAATACTCATTCTCAACTGTGAGTTCACTTCCTTTCCTCATATTTGGATCTATTCTTCTGTCCTCCAAAACAGAATAGATCCAAATATTTATTATAGCTGCGAAGCTGTAAGCTGAGCGAAGCTATATTGCGGTGCTCTTGGTTTTTTTTACGACTCGAAGAGGAGTATTGGTTTTCTTCAGGTTTTTTTTTTACCGGAAGTACTATTCGTTCAGACGCTGTTTTGACCTAAAAGCGTGAGTAAATTTCCGTGTGAACTAATTTTTTCTGAGCGAGAGAAGTTTTTTGAGCATGGGCTGCATTTAGTGAATGACTTTTTGACTTCGAAAAGTAGTTTTTGACTGAATGGCACATATAGCTAACCGTTTTTAGCAGTTTTTCGTCTAAATGGCCCAATTTTTCTGTTTGTAATTTGGTTTTTTGTAGAAATTATTTTTATTTGATGCTATATTGAAATGTCAACCTCGAAAATTGATAACACTGTGTTTTGTGGAGCCTGAAGATTGCGTTTCAAGTTCAAAATTGGCACAGTCTTCTTGATTTTTTAGTTAATTTTTTGTTTTTTTTTTGTTTTTTGTTTTTGTTTTTTTTTCTATTAATTTTGTCATTTTGGATCTTTTAACCTGATTTTGGATCTTGGGTCTGTTTGTCAAAAATCAGTTAATATGGCAACTTCTCTTTGATATTTCCTATACTCAACGCCTCTTTCTACCTCGATGTAATTTTGTTTCTTAAAATTGTACATATGCTAATCCGATGTTGGTAGTTTTTTTCCGATTTTCGTCAGTTTTTCGTTTGTCTTTTGGTTTTAATTGCTACAAATAGTTTTTTGTGCAACATGAGGGACTTTAATTTCGTTTCAGTAAAAAGTCAATAATTTTTTGGCGTTAAGTTTTGAAAAAACAGTTAAAACTTTTTCATAAATGCAGTCTTAACTTTCTTTGGACAAAAAAGTTCTTTGACCATTTTTTTTTGCAAAAGGTTACAATGTTTCGTATTTATGAATTCTGCTTTTCCCATTTTTTGTTCTCTTCAGGAGGATAGATCTTTGTATCGGATGACTAGTTATCTTTTCTATGTCTTGAATGCTGAACAATGAAATGTATTCGTTTTTCTTGAATTTTTTAAATTGATTTTCAAGTTTCAAAAATCAAGAATGTCTTTTTGTAACGGTGTTCCTTACATTGTGCCCATAATTATATTCTAGTTAGTATCATTCTAGTTTTGTCCTGGCACCTACTTTTATTTTCGGTATATTGATTTTTTTTAGTTGTAAAAAATGAATGATTTCAGCTTTTTCCTAGATTTTCGTCTTTTCTTTGGTTTGCAATTGATTTCATTCAACATAAGGCAGTACTGAGAGCTTGATAGCAAGCTTTTTCCAAAATTCCAGTTATGACTAAATACTACAGCTTTCTTTTGGCCTTGGTATTAATTAAAACGATTTTTTGCCTTTGAATATTCTGCTGCTTATGTCTTTTCTATGATCAATTTTATTTTTGATTTAGTGTGAAATCATGTGGTCTAGCTTGTGTACAAGAAGGAACAGGTGTGTGTTGTTTTTTGTGTTAATCGCAGTGATGAGAAGTGTAATTATAGGTGTTTTCTTATTCTTAAATTTGAGCTTTCTTTTTTGAAAAGATTTAACTTAGTTTTTAAGATTATTATCTGTAGTTTGCTTTCGCGATCTTTTTCAGATTAGAATCATGAATTATTAGAGGGCTATTGATAACCTTGTCAGCTTTTTCAGACTATCAGGTTTTTGACCACCTCATTTATTTTGGATTTTTTAACGTTATCAAACGTTTTCAATGATATAAAATTTTGCTGCATTTTGTTTCTTGTTGACATTGGTTTAAGTTTCACCAATTTTTAGAGCAGGCCTGGGGAGGTAGTGAGTTAATGGTTTAATACAAAAGGTAGTGGCTTCTGTTGCAATTATGGTTTTGTTAGTGAAGTTCTGACGCTTCGAGTCGCTTCCGGAATTCTTCCGGCTATGTTCTTAACGTTTTTTTAACCGGAAATACTATTCGTTCTGACGCTGTTTTGACCTAAAAGCGAAAGTGAGTAAAATTGCCATGTGAACTAATTTTTTCTGAGCGAAAGAAGTTTTTTGATCATGCGCCGCGTTTAGTGAATGACTTTTTTTACTTTAAAAAGTAGTTTTTGACTGAATGGCACATATAGATAACCGTTTTTAGCCGTTTTTTCGTCTAAGTGGCGCAGTTTTTTTGCCTGTAGTTTGGTTTTTGGTTGAAATAAATTTTATTCGATGCTATATTGAAATGTCATCCTCAGAAATTGATGCCACAGTGTTTTGCAGAGCCCGAAAATTCGTTTCAAGTTCAAAATTGGAACATATTTCTTGATTTTTTGTTAGTTTTGGGCTTTTTTTCTATTAATTTCTTCATTTTTGGATATTTAACCGTCTTTTTGTCAAAAATCAGTTAATATGACAACTTCCTTTGGACAATTCATATACTCAACGCCTCTTTCTACCTAGATGTAATTTTGTTTTATAAAATTGTACATATGCTAATCCGATTTTGGTGGTTTTTTTCCCGATTTTTGTCCGTTTTTTGTTTGTGTTTTGGTTGTAATCACTAGAAATAGTGTTTTTGTGCAACATGATGGACTTTAATTTCGTTTCAATACAATTTCAATCATTTCTTGGCGTTAAGTTTTTGAAAAACACTTAAAACTTTTTCGTAAATGCAGTATTAAAAGTTTTTTTGACCTTTTTTTGGAAAATGTTTCAATGTTTGGTATGTTTGAATTCTGCTTTTTCTATTTTTTGTTCTCTTCACGAGAATAGATATTTGTATCGGATGACTCGTTATCTTATCTATGTCTCGAATAATGAACAATGAAATGTATTCGTTTTTCTTTATTTTTTAAATTTTATTTTACTTTCAAAAATCAGGAATTTCTTTTAATTACAGTGTTCCTTACATTATGTCCATATTCTTCACATTCTAGTTAGTATCATTCTAGCTTTGTCCTGGCACCTACATGTTTTTGGTATATTGATTTTTTCTATTGTTAAAAAATTGAATCATTTCAGCTTTTTTCTTAGATTTTCGTAATTTCTTTGTTTTGCAATTGTTTTCATTCAACATAAGGCAGTACTGAGAGTTTGCTAGCAATCCTTTTCCAAAATTTCAACTTCTTACTATTTACTGCAACTTTCTTCCGGCCTGGGTATTAATTCAAGCAATTTTTTGCCTTTGAATATTCTGCTGCTTATGTCTTCTATGATCAATTTAATTTTGCAATTAGTATGAAATCATGTTGTCTAGCATATGTACAACAAGCAAGAAGTATGTGTTGTTTTTTTGTCGTATATGCAGTGATTAGAAATCTAATTGTAGGGGTTTTCTGGTGCTTAAATTTGAGCATTCTTTTTGAAAAATTTATCATAGTTTCTTGATTATTATCTGCCGTTTGCTTTCGCGATCTTTTTGAGATTAGTATCATGAGCTATTTGACGGCATTTGATAGCCTTGTTAGTTTTTCCAGTTGAGCAGTTATTTGACCATTTTGATTTTCTCGGACTTTTTTCGACGTTACCAAACGTTTTCAATAATATAAAATTTTGCTGCATCTTGTTTCTCTTGGTGACAGTGGTTTAAGTTTCACCAATTTATAGATCAGACCTGGGGAGTTAATGAGTTAAAGGTTTAATACAAAAGGTAATCGCTTCCGCTGAAATTAAGGTTTTTGTTTGTGAAGTTTTGACGCTTCGAGTCGCTTCCGGATTTCTTCCGGCTATGTTTTTTGTTTCGTCTTCTGACGCTCTTTTTGTTTTACATTTGTTCACACAGCAAAGCTGAAAAAGTCTTCTTCCTCTCACTAACGGCATTTGTCATTTCTCACTGACGTCATTTCTCACTCGCTTTAGCAAAAGTTTTAAGGTTATTTGCGTGATTAGATTTTGATCATACGTGACTTACCTCACTCAATAAAATGAGTTTTGCACTTTAAAACTTAAGTTTAATTTGAATTTGTTTAAGGTCAAAGGAACTCATATGTGCAGTAAAGGTCCCTAATAAGAGGCTTCTGTGGAGTGAATTTTAACAAGCGTTATTAATTTATCGCTGAATCTTTTTACCTAGTTTTTTGAGCGGCGTCAATTTTTTTTTTTAGTTTAGATCTGTATCTGTTTCTATCTCTATTATATGGCACGCAGGTCTATTCTTTCGCAGCTATTCCGGCAATCTGCCGGCTATGTTATAAGATTGTCCATTTTCCTTGGCGCAGATTTTCAATCTAAACTTGTTTGCGGAAACTAGGCAAACATTGAAAGGAGCACTCCCAATGCACTCTAAAATTAAAGTTCGGGCCCTAAAACTTTGTCTCTGAATGCTAATGAGTTGATTTCTAGAAGTTTTTCGTCACCCCCTCCCCTGGATGGTGCTCGGTCCCAAATATGGGCAAAGAATCAGGAAAAAATAAAACAAAATGTAAAATTTTAAAAATCTGTTGGGCATTAGCATGCGTCAAAAATTAGCATGCACAAGAAATGATTTAAACACTGCTTGAATTGATTGGTTTAACACATCGTTATTGACTTTTTTTATTTAAGTTGAATTTCAAATGCACAATTTGAGTGTTTTATTTGAGGGTCGGTTAATCTCCACAAAATGTAAATTGAAAGTTTGCTCCTAGTGTCTACCAAAATTGCTTTCGTCTAATCGCGTTTGCGCCTAGAATCTCAATCCGCATCTTTAAGTGGAGTGAAAAAATGATGTTTGACCTAAAGTTGCTCTCTCGATGTTGATTGTGTTCGTGTGGCTCTTCGATCGCCTTTTTTTAAAATTTTTCGTTTATCCGTTTTTTTGTAGAATCGTTCCCAAATCCATTCCTATTGTCTAGTTTTTAATAGCCGCCGTCAGGCTCTCAACGGCTATTATTGTCATGGACAAATTTTAACCAATAAAATTAATCCAAGAACAAATAATTTGTAACTCTTAAATAATATTTTGTAGTGCTATGATTGGATGAAATATTCAATAGATTACTTACATTAGAAAAGAAATACAGAAGGAAGAAATAGAAGCTAATTGAAAGTTGTAGTGCAGATTGTTTTGAAGAAAGCAATAGGGTAGAACCACTAAGACACCCACTAAACCAACAGGACATCCGAAGACCTGAAATATAAAAGCATTAATGATTATTAAAGAAACAACTTTTGCTATGAATTATATAATTATAAGATGGTGACAGGAGTGGGATATTGGTGATGGGCTTCTTGAGGGCTCGGGTGTTGTCGACCGTGGTGAAGCATCCAAATTGGGTGTTTCCTCGCGCGTAGGCGGGAGGACGTTATTTTCTAGTACTGGTTTTGCTTGTTCCGGTTGAACTTTCGTGGAAATGAAAGCTGTACTACGTTTATCTATTGGAAGGTAAACCGTGTTTTCGATTTGTGAATCGAATAATTGCGGTTCTTTTATTGCCTCTGGTATTAAAGGATCTTCTTCGAAATGTGATTCATCTATATTTTCGATATCTTTAAGAGTAGTTTGTGGTTTGAATGGTTTTAAGCGTACTCTGTGTACAATTTGAGTGAAATTTGTGTTTACTTTTCGAATAAGGTAGTTGCTTGAGGTTAAGACTTTTTCAACTCTATAGACTCCAACCCATTTGCACTGAAGTTTTCCGACTTTCTCATGTTCGCTTGATATCTGTGGATGTAATAACAAGCAAAATTCGTGTAATTTCAGAGGTGCTGCATTAGCCTTTTTGTCGTAATAGTCACGATATTTATTAAAGGAAGCAATTAAGTTTTCCTTTGTTTCACCAAAAATGCTCAACATTTTAGATTGTACTTCACTAATATAGTCATACTTGCTTTAAACATTTGGTAGAGTTTTGTTGTTGAAACGTAGATCAATTGGATTGATAGGTATTCTGCCATGAAAAATTAAAGACGGTGGACAACCTAGAACTGTATGAAAACTAGTGTTGTGCTGGAAAACCGCTAAGTCCACAAATTTGTGCCAGTCATGCTTTACCTGGTTTTCATATATTCTCAAATATCTCTTTAGAGGCCCATGAGATTGCTCAAGAAGTCCGATTGTTTGAGCATGTTTCAAGGTTGCGTGGTTGATTTTGATCTCTAACGTTTTTGCTAGTTCAGACAATAACTGTGAAGTAAAATGCGCTCTCCTTTTAATATTCCCTTTACTTTTTCATCACGTTTTTCGTTTTATATGAGTCACTATTTTCACATTTAACTTCTGACTTCACTCACTGTTTCAACTGAATGGATTTTAAATTCTTTACCTATTGAATTACGCAATATAGCGAGTACTGTCAAAGTCAAAAGATCAAAATCAAAGGAGATGAAATAAACCGATAAAGCCCGGTCATCAAGTCATTGAGAATTAGGTTATCAAAGTTCATTAGAGTGTTTTCTAGCTGACATTCGTATTAAGCTCAATAGCTTTCAGTAGAAGCTGAATTAAGTGTAGTTTGAGAATCCAGCTGAAACTGGACGCCAAGATAGAACACGTTTTGACACTGAAAAAAACTTGGTCAATTTCTCTTCTCTTTTTGTTTTAATCCCGATGTGCATCAAGATCGTCAACGGCGGCTATTTTCCGGCAATCTGCCGGCTTTGTTTTTTGTTTCGCCAATTAATTTTTATTTTTGGATTGTAGGTTTTTGTTTGTCTATTTTGCTTGACTCTATCTCACTCGGCTCTCACACCCATCCCAGCTCCAACCCACCTCCCCGATAATGCACCTTTTCGATAATAATTAAGCCCCGATAATAATTAAGCCCCGATAATGCACCTTTTCTACTTCTTCCCTCTGTTAACCTAAGCTAGCCTTTGTAACCTATACCCCAGCTCTCTCTCTCTCTCTCACACACACATTCGCGCGCATAATTTTATACTCTTTCACACACACACACAACGCGTAAAGTTTTTTCTGTGTGAAAAATGAAAAAAGAACCAAATCTTGTTTTTCCGAAGTCAGCCAAATGTAAAATTTTACTTCTCCAGAAAATTCAGTTTTAAAAGTTTTTAGTGATGTGATACAACTGTTAATTCTCTAAGCAAAAGATAAGATACGACCACGCTGACGTCTTAACAAAAAAGTTCCACTGGCTTAAAGCCCCAAAACTAAATGTTTGGTTCGGGCAACAATATTTATCTCCGAGGCGATGTAATTTTTCTTATTCTGAAAAGGATTCTCTGATTGAACTATACAAAGGTATAGCGAACAGTGTTTGGCCAGATGTCGTCAAAACCAGAATCTTATTTCCTGTAAACTGGAAGACTGCAATGGATTACAGCAATCATGATAAACTGTTGATTGTTTGAAAAGAAAGATAACAGTTGAATTGCGCATCGGTTAATTTTTTCTTAGTTTTAACTTTTTGTTGAAGTTAAGTTTGAGTTCTATTTACTGTTCATGTTTGCCGCGGTTTACTATGACTTAGTTTAAACTCAGTTTAAAATGAGTAACCTCAGATTTAAATTGTACGCTTTTTTAACTAATACTGTTTATTGCTCTCGAACGAAGTTTGAGAAAGTTATTGTAAATGTTCGTGTCTTCTTAATTAAAAAGTTTTAGGATCTTTTCGCTTGTGACCCTCAGTACGTTGTGCATCCCCCAGTTACAGAGAAGTTGCCATTAAATAAAAAATCATTATGTGAAAATGTGGCACCTGCGGGGGGGGGGGGTTCCAAATAATATGCTGCCACTAAGCTTGAGGGGCACACGGAAAAGATCCAATTTTCGCTTGTCTGTTTTTTTCCAGAACATTTGTCGCTTGCAGGTGATTTTTTCACTCTTGCCTTAATTTTTGCTTGTTCTCAGTTGCTCTCATTCGCAAATAAAGTTTGTTGCTAAAATGAAAAAGATTGTAAGTGAGCGAGTAGCAAGGAGGGTATGACGTAGTGACAATTTGTCAGACTCATTCTGGAGGTTGCCGGTTTGAACTCCTTTGGAGTCCACTTCTTCGAACTCATAAAAATTTCTAAGCTGCACCATCTCCAAACTGAATTGCCCTCCGCCTGCCATTCGACGTTTGTCGGTTTGTTTTTTTTAACAAATCAGCTTTTGCTCATTCACTCCTGCAATTTTTCTACTAAATGGCTCGCGTGACGTTTTTTATACGTTTTGGAGCGGTTTCTTGGTTCATCCTCATGAATATTCTTTCGCTCAAATGTGATTTACCTCTCGTTATGTTTTCACGCAACAGAGAAGGGCAGTATTGCATTATATTTCTTGGGCGAACTATTTTTTAGACAAAGGTCTTAAGGTTGGAAATTTTTGAGCAGTTTAATTTTTTCCTTTCACAGTGCGGATAATGAATTACAGTGTTATATCCCATATTATGAAAACGTCAAACGTTTCTGTTTCAGCCGTCATTGAAAAAACTCTTGTTCATAATTGAAGAGATCTCAGAGCGGTCAGGCCACAGTCTAGAGGCATAACCCATCGACAAATATACACCTCACACAAATTACTCTATAATTTAAGCCCGCATTCTAATCTCCAGAATTTGTTCCATACATCAAATGCGATCAGATCCACTCCGACAGATTCCAGACGAACCAAATTTGACGACCATCGAGTTTGTTGTCCATCTTAATTGGCAGACGATACACGCTCTCAGGGTTGCAATGGTTTGTCCCGATCCTGCTGACCTCTACAATTTGACCTCTCTTGTGTTTCGCTTGCGTTCTTGTCTTCTGCGTGTAAAATTAATTTAACTTCTTATTGTATGCTATACTACCCTTGTAACCTATAGCCCCCTCGATTCCTGGGAACCCAAATGTCAACAACCATCAATTTTGCCCGCCGAATAACGGATCCGACATCAGCATCGCCTTGTCGACTTCTATTAACGGTACCAGTTATATTGGTTATCCTAAAGAACCATAATCCTCATTTACATTGAGCCTCGATGGACGATGAAATACGAAAAAGGGCTGACATCAATCGACAGAATTGATCGGACGATATAATTTAATTTCACAAAATTGTTCAAGTTCGAACCGATCATTGTCTGGATGCGTTTTTGGATGAGAACCGAACAAGTATCGATCGCGTACAGCAGATATTTGAGGACAAACAAGCGAACTTTCGTGTGTGGGTGTGCGCGAGCTGAAGTAGAAATTAGAATTTTGAATTGAATAAATAACTCTCCTCTCAATCTCTTTATCTGTGACGTGGAGCTGTGTGATAAATGATTTGATTAGAGCATAAATGTATTGATGCACACACCAACATCCATATATGAAGACGTGTTCCCATTTGTTTGTTTTGTTACTACTACTACAATTACTACTACTGATTGGAACGGAATGAATAACTGAACCAGATGGCAGTTGATGTTGTGCTAATGGTTGGATGCTGACCTGTCTTTCTCTCTCTCTCTCTTTCTCTATCTTCCAGTGCAAATCGTATTTGATTGGACATTAGCTAGCATTGTTAATTCAATTTTTCAACTCTCGCCTTTTATTTAGAACCTGCAAGTATTGTTTGGGTTTATCATTAGCTTCTAATATTCACCGTAGGGATAAATATGGAATCAACAGTTGAGGCAAAAGTGGAAAGAAACGCTGGATTTTTTTGGTATTGCTCAAACTCAATCGTAGATGTTGCTCTTTGCAGAAAGGAGGATTATGCGAGCATTCAGGTATGGAATATTTTTTCCATCGTAGACAGTAATTAAGTGACATTGAAGGGCATTGATCATTAGAATGATTTCGTGCTTAAATTACAATTAATTGCTCTCAAACGAAGTTTTAAGCAATTATATTAGTCCTGTCGGTCTTTTTTATAGCTCTAAGCTGAGCGAAGCTATATTGCGGTGCTCTTGGTTTTTACGACTCGAAGAGGAGTATTGGTTTTCTCTCGGTCTTTTTACGACTCGAAGAGGAGTATTGGTTTTCTTCAGGTTTTTTTTTACCGGAAGTACTATTCGTTCAGACGCTGTTTTGACCTAAAAGCGTGTGAACTAATTTTTTCTGAGCGAGAGAAGTTTTTTGATCATGGGCTGCATTTAGTGAATGACTTTTTGACTTCGAAAAGTAGTTTTTGACTGAATGGCACATATAGATAACCGCTTTTAGCAGTTTTTCGTCTAAATGGTCCAATTTTTCTGTTTGTAATTTGGTTTTTTTGTAAAATTATTTTTATTCGATGCTATATTGAAATGTCAACCTCGGAAATTGATAACACTGTGTTTTGTGGAGCCTGAAGATTGCGTTTCAAGTTCAAAATTGGCACAGTCTTCTTGATTTTTTAGTTAATTTTTGTTTTTGTTTTTCTAATTTTGTCATTTTGGATCTTTTAACCGTCTGTTTGTCAAAAATCAGTTAATATTTGAGCTTTCTTTTTTGAAAAGATTTAACTTAGTTTTTAAGATTATTATCTGCCGTTTGCTTTCGCGATCTTTTTCAGATTAGAATCATGAATTATAAGAGGGCTATTGATAACCTTGTCAGCTTTTTCAGACTATCAGGTTTTTGACCACCTCATTTATTTTGGATTTTTTAACGTTACCAAACGTTTTCAATGATATAAAATTTTGCTGCATTTTGTTTCTCTTGTTGACAGTGGTTTAAGTTTCACCAATTTTTAGAGAAGGCCTGGGGAGGTAGTGAGTTAATGGTTTAATACAAAAGGTAGTGGCTTCTGTTGCAATTACGGTTTTGTTAGTGAAGTTCTGACGCTTCGAGTCGCTTCCGGAATTCTTCCGGCTATGTTCTTAACGTTTTTTTTTTACCGGAAATACTATTCGTTCAGACGCTGTTTTGACCTAAAAGCAAAAGTGAGTAAAATTTCCGTGTGAACTTATTTTTCTGAGCGAGAGAAGTTTTTTGATCATGCGCCGCGTTTAGTGAATGACTTTTTTACTTTAAAAAGTAGTTTTTGACTGAATGGCACATATAGATAACCGTTTTAGCCGTTTTTTCGTCTAAGTGGCGCAGTTTTTTTGCCTGTAGTTTGGTTTTTTGTAGAAATAAATTTTATTCGATGCTATATTGAAATGTCATCCTCAGAAATTGATGGCACGGTTTTGCAGAGCCCGAAAATGCGTTTCAAATTCAAAATTGGAACATATTTTTATATTTTTTTGTTAGTTTTTGGCTTTTTTTCTATTAATTTCTTCATTTTTGGATATTTAACCGTCTTTTTGTCTAAAATCAGTTAATATGACAACTTCTTTTTGAAAATTCATATACTCAACGCCTCTTTCTACCACGATGTAATTTTATTTTATAAAATTGTACATATACTAATCCGATTTTGGTAGTTTTTTCCGATTTTTGTCAGTTTTTTGGTTTCTAATTTGGTTTTACTCACTAGAAATAGTCTTTTTGTGCAAGATGAGGGGTTTCAATTTCGTTTCAATAAACGTTCAATCATTTTTCGGCGTTAAGTTTTTGGAAAACAGTTAAAACTTTTTCATAAATGCAGTCTTAAAAGTTTTTTGACCATTTTTTTGCAAAATGTTCCAATGTTTCGTTTGTTTAAAGTCTGCTTTTTCCTATTTTTTTGTTTTCTTCAGGAGGATAGATCTTTGTATAGGATGACTAGTTATCTTTTCTCTGTCTCGAATGCTGAACAATGAAATGTGTTCATTTTTCTAGGTTTTTTTAATTTGATTTTTAACTTTCAAAAATCAAGAATGTCTTTTTGTAACGGTGTTCCTTACATTGCCCATATTCTTCACATTCTAGTTAGTATCATTCTAGCTTTGCTGTGGCACATACATTTTTTTCGTTATATTAATATTTTTCAGTTGTTAAAAAACTGAATGATTTCAGCCTTATCTTAGATTTTTGTCATTTCTTTGGTTTGCAATTGATTTCATTCAACATATGGCAGTACTGAGAGTTTGCTAGCAAGCTTTTTCCAAAATGTCTGTTTATTACTTTTTACAGCAACTTTCTTCCGGCCTTGATATTAATTTAAACGATTCTTTGTCTTTGAATATTCTTCTGCTGCTTATGTCTTTTCTATGATCAATTTAATTTTTGAATTAGTGAAATCATGTTGTCTAGCATATGTACAATAAGTAAGAAGTATGTGCTGTTTTTGGTCTTAATCGCAGTGATTAGAAGTGTAATTTTAGTATCTTTCTAATTCTTAAATTTGAGCATTCTTTTTTGAAAAACTTTAACTTAGTTTCTAATATTATTATCTGCCGTTTGCTTTCCCGATCTTTGAGATTAGAATTGTGAATTATTTGGGGGCAATTGATAGCGTTGTCAGAATTTTCAACCTATCAGTATTTCGACCATCTTAATTGTTTCGGATTTTTTTAACGTTACCAAACGTTTTCAATATTATAAAATTTTGCTGCATTTTGTTTCTCTTGGTAATAGTGGTTTAAGTTTCAGCAATGTTTAGATCAGACCTCGGGAGGTAATGAGTTAATGGTTTAATAGAAAAGATGTTGGTTGCCGCTGCTATTGCGGTTTTGTATGTGAATTTTTGACGCTTCGAGTCGGTTCAGGAATTCTTCCGGCTATGTTTTTTTTACAGGAAGTACTATTTGTTCAGGCGGCGTTTTGACCTAATAGTGAAAGCGAGTAAAATTGCCGTGTGAATTAATTTTTTCTGAGCGAGAGAAGTTTTTTGTTCATGCACTGCGATCGGTGAATGACTTTTGACTTTGAAAAGAGTTCTTAGAGATTGGCGCATATAGATGACAGTTGTTAGCCGTTTTTGCGTTCATTTGGCCCAATTTTTTTTATTGTAACTTTGTTTTTTGTAGAAGCAAATTTTGATCGATACGGCATAAAAATACAACCAGCCGAAATCGATGCCACAATGATTTTGAGAGCTTGATAATGCGCTTCAAATGCAAAATTGGCCCATTCCCAATTTTTCTTGTCAATTTTTTGTATTTTTTTCATCAATTGCTTCATTTTTGGCTGTTTTAGCGGACTCTAGTTTACCAAATTAGTACATATGTCAACGCCTTTTTGATAATTCCTGAATTGGATGCCTCTTTAGGACGTGAGGTGCCTTTGTTTTATGAAATTGTACACATACTAACCCAATTTTGGCGGTTTTTGCCAAAGCTTTCAAGTTTTTTGTTTGTATTTTGAGTTTATTTACCATTAAAAGATTTTTCGTTCACCATCGTTGGTTTTAGTTTCGTTTTGTTGCTAATGGCGTTGTTTTTTGCCACAACTCTTTAAAATACAGTGAAAAACTTTACCATATTTTTAACAATTTTTTTTTGCAAATTGTTCTACTGTTTCGCAATTGCGCTCTTTTCACTTCTTACTGAGACAGGAGGATGGCTATGTAATGTTCTTAAGCCTGGATTGCTTATTAGCAAACAAAAGCATGTTTGCTATTTCATTTTGAGTTTCAATTAGATTTTCCGATTTAGTTTTGATTTTTCAGAAATTGAGAATTATTTTTTTTCAATCGTTATCACAATGTACGTTTTTTCCCTATTCTAGCAGGCTTCTTTCTACCATTCTCCTATGAATTATAGTTTTGTTTGCCCTGCCTGCTTTTATTAAATTTTGAACAGCTCTTTTTTGAAAATATTCATATGGCTTGGTTTTTGTAAAATACGAATTTTTGGGTCTGAATATTGTTTTGTCTCTTTAGTCTTTTTTATGATTAATTTTGATTTGATTAATTATTTTTTTGGTCAGTTTAGTTTTATCGCGTTCATTGTGATCTAAAGCGACATTTATTGATTACAGTTAAAGCGACAAAGTTTATTTATTTACCAATTGATTTCTGTTTTATATTATAAAATAGTGTTTCGATTGAGAGTTTACGGAAATTGCTAAATTTTTAACAAATTTCGGCCATTTCTTGCAGTATTCAACGTTTTCTTATAATTTGAAATTTTTGGAGCCTAACGCGGCTTGATTTCTGCTGTTCGCGTACTTTGATGTTTTCAATTGCTTTAAAAGAATTGGATCGTTTTATATGCAGGAGGAATGTAATTTTTAGTTTAGTTGGTTTTTTGGGCTATCTTTATTTTTGACGGATTTTTTTGTTGTTAGTAGTCACTTTATTAGAAAACAGTTGATTTCAAAGGTATTTCTTTCATGAAGACAACTCTTCGAGTCGTTTCGGGATTTATTCCGGCTATGTTTTTTTTGTTTCGTCGTCTGACGCCTTTTTTCGTTTTAAATTTGTTCACACAGCAAAGCTGAAGTCAAATTTTCTGAATGACTTCTTCCTCTCATTAACGGCATTTGCGCGCGTGACGTCATTTCTCACTCGCTTTAACAAAAGTTTTTAGGTTATTTGCGTGATTAGATTTTGATCATACGTGACTTACCTCACTCAATAAAATGAGTGAGGTAAGTCACTTTTGCACTTTAAAACTTAAGTTTAATTTGAATTTGTTTAAGATCAAAGGAACTCATTTGTGCAATAAAGGTCCCTAATAAGAGGCTTCTGTGGAATGAATTTTAACAGGCTTTTTTAAATTTATCGCTGAATGTTTTTTACCTAGTTTTTTGAGTGGCGTCGATTTTTTTTCAATTTAGATCTGTATCTTTCTATCTCTATTATATGGCACGCAGGTCTATTCTTTCGCAGCTATTCCGGCAATCTGCCGGCTATGTTTATTTTTGCTATTTTAGCTTGACCGATTTTTCTTCTGACGCTTTTGACTTTCCGTCCTCAAAAACGGGATAAGCAGGTAGCGCCCAGCGGGCATTAAGTGCTCTTAGAGCCTTTCAGCTCTGTTTCAGCTCAACCTGTTTTGGAGACTTATACTTATGGTGTGAAGGGCTGTTCTTACAGGTTGAAGACACCCCCACTGTTGAACCATCACCCCCTATTAACCCCCCACTGCGCTAATGCCCCCACCCCAGTGTTGCCCCCCAACCCCAATCAACCCCCGGTGACCCTCCCCCCTCCCGTGGCTAGCTACTGACAAACAACCGCTTGCTAAAAACGCAATTTTTTATTTTTTTGCAATTTTAAGGTTTTTGCAAATATTTGACATTTTTTGATTTTTATTAGCCCTAGGTGTCAAATAAACTCCTCTAGGGTTCGATAATAGGTTACTGCATTGTTTCTATTGGTAATGGAATGGTTTCAACATTTTAACATAACGAATTTCAGCAATTTTTTGACAAAACGTGCAATTTTTCAAATTTTTGCTTTTTTCAGGTTTTTCTAGACCCAGGGTCCAGGAAACATTATAAGGGGTTCGATAACAGGTTGCTGACAATTTTTTTAATGGACATGGAATAGTTTTTCAAATTTTAATGTCAAAATTTAGCAATGTTTTGATAAAACTTGCTTTAAAGTTTTTTTTGAAGATTTTGTAGTTTTTTTTTTAGAATTGTTCAGCCTCAAGAGCCAAGGAACCTCCTCTAGGGTTTGAAAATCGGTTACTGAATATTTTCTAGATGAAATTTAATGTCTTGCAAGATTTTATCTTCACGAATTTTAGCATATTTTTGATATTTTTGCCCATTTTTTTTCCAATTTTTTGACATTTATAGTCATTATTAGTTTTTTTTGAGCCTCAAGGGTCAGAAAATCTCCGTTAGGGTTTAAAAATAAGGTACTGGAATTTTTTTTGTTGGTCATGGATTAATTTTCAACTTTTTAGTGTCTTAAGTTTTAGCAATTTTCATTATTTTTCATATTTTGGGTCTCTCTACCCTCAAGAGCCACGGCACCTCTAGGGTTTGATAATATGTTACTGAATAGTTTATAGATGTAATGTTCTTCAAGATTTTAATATACGAATTTCAGCAATTTTTTGAAAATATTTGCAGATTTTTAGGTTTTTGAATTTTTTTCCGGCACCAGAGGCCCTGCGACCTCCAAGGTTCGATAATAAGCTGCTTCATAGTTTCTAGAGTTAATGGGCTGGTGATCAACTTTTTTTATGACTCCAGTTCTAGTGATATGTCGCTAAAATTTGAAATTTTCATATTTTTGGTGAATTTTTTCGTTCCAAGTTTATGGATCTTTATGAGCCTGTGAAACTATTTCAGGCTTGAAACAGGGATACCGGATAGTCTCTTGAGACAATCAATTGGTTCCTAAGATATTAAATCTTTGAATTTTCGCAAGATTTTGTTAGAATTTGCAATTTTCAAAATTTGTCAACATTTTTTGTCTGAATTTAACGACCATTACCGGGCAACAAAACTTTACAAGTCTTGGAGTTGGGTTACAAGACAGAACTTTCGCGAAAAATGGTTTGGATTTTTTTGTTGCGAAGTTGAGTTTTTATTTTTGCTTTTTTCAGTTATTTTCTATATGATTTACTTATTAACAAGGTTAAAAACTAGAAGTTGCTTTGTCGAATCCAATCATGGAAGATATTCCTGTCTCTTTCTCTCTCTTTCGGTTAGGTTTCCTTTCCTTCTCTTTCTCGTTCACGTTTTATCTCTCTCTCTCTCTCTCTCTCTCTCTCTCTCTCTCTCTTTGTTGATGCGGCACTTCAGCTGCCGTTATGTGGCGTAATGTCATCATCTCTGATCCTCATTATCAATGTGTTGTTGTTGAAATGTTTTTTATCATGAATGATCTAACATGCACTTTTTAGGAAACCATTGTTAATTGCTCTCAAAAGCAAATTGTAGCAAATATATTATTCCGGTTTGTCTTTTGTGCAATTTTTTTGCTTGGCCAATTTTTCGTCTGACCCATTCGACTTTGGTGTTCAGAAAAGGGATAAAGAGGTAGTGCCCTGGGGTCACTAAACCGTGGCTAGCTGTTGACGAAGCCAACCTCTCGCCGGTCGTTTGAGAGCAATTCGCCCGACGTTAGTTTATTATAGCTGCAAAGCTGTAAGCTGAGCAAAGCTATATTGTGCTGCTCTTGGTTTTTACGACTCGAAAGGAGTATTGGTTTTCTTTAGGTTTTGTTTACCTGGAAGTACTATTCGTCCAGACAGCGTTTCGACCTAAAAGAAAAACGAGTAAAATTTTGAACCATATTTCCTGAGCAAGTTTTTTTATCATCCGCTGCGTTCATTGGATGACTTTTCGACTTTGAAGTGTTTTTTCGACAAAATGGCGCAAACGTTTAGCCGTTTTGCCGTTTTTTCGTCCACTTGGCTCAGGTTTCGTTTGTAGTCTTGTATTTTTTATGAAAATATTTTTTAGTCGATGCTGTATTAATGTAACCCTCTGAAATTGATACCACGAGGTGTTTGAAAGCTCATGAGCTGACTTAATTTCAAAAATCAGCGCGCATGGCAACTTCCCTTTGGCGATTTTTCCGTTGAATGCTTCTTTACAACAAGAGGTAATAATGTTTTCATGGAATTGCGCACATGCTAATACGTTTTTATGTAGTTCTTGTCCATTTTTTTTGGTTTAATGAATAAAAGGAGTCTTTTTGCACCTCCAGGTGTGTCGCTTTCGTTTAATTATTAGTTAATTTGTTTTTGGTGTTGAAATTTGTTTTCAAAATTCAGTAAAAAATTTTAGCAAGTGGAATTTTAAAATTGTTTTGACCTTTATTCAAGATTTTAATATTTCGAATATTTGAACTCTTTTCAGTTTTTTCATCAATACAGTGAGGAGCTATTTAGTTTATCTCTGCCTTAAATGCTGAAGTATGAAGTTTTTTGATGTTGTACTTCGATTTTTTCATGTGCGATTTTGATTTTCAAAAATCAAGAAGTAGTCTCAAGTTCTTTGTTTTTAACACTGTATCCATTTGAGCCATTTTCTATTTCTGTTTTTGTCATTGGTTTAAAAATTATAATGACCTAAGCCTTTTTCGTGTTTTTATTTTTTTTGGTTTGCAAATTATTTAAATGCCGCGCTGAGATTTTTATGAAATCCGTTCGAAAGTTTTCACTGATTTTTATTTACTTATTCTTGAGGCCTCGATTTTGGCTTTGATGTTTCCATCAAGAGAGACAAACATATCTGATTTTGTGTGAATTGTTGTGACTCCAAACTGAAAAACTTGCGTTTCTTCGAGTCCTGAATTCTATTTTTTTCCAAAAAATTTATCGGATTATTTTCTACGCGAATTATCTGCTTTATGCTTTCACATTGTGCCTTTTGCTCGCCGATTGTGGAATTCTAGTTGTTTTAAACTAGTATCATGAGTTATTTCTTGAGATTTTTTAGCCTTGTCAGTTTTCTTGAGCCTATTAGTATCTGGCCAGTGTAAGAATTTATCATTTTCCTAAGTTACCAAATGTTTCTATTCATACTTTTTGGTTTATTAGGATATCAATGAGTTTAGTGGAAAAATTATATCTTTTGTTTTAGAGTTATAAATCTGTGCCTTTTTTTATTGATTGATGTAATCGTTTTCATTTTAACTTGTTTCAATGATGTTAACGCTCACATCTTTCTGGTTATGACATCGGTTAAATAATTAACCATTTTTTTGTTGAAATCTGCTGAGGTAAAGAGTTTTAAGACAAAAAGGTAATGGTTTCAGCTGAAAGATCAATTTTTTTTGAAGTTCTGACACTTCGAGTCGCTTCCAGAATACTTTCTACTTTTTCTGGTTTCGTCTTATGATGCGCGTTTTTGGTTAAATTTGATCCAGAGCATTCTTCCGCCTGACTTTTCAAGGCTATTTTCACGCTCGATTTCTTGCTTTTTGCGTGACTAAAATTACTCGCATTCAGAAATTGTCTGTTGCTAAAATAAAATTGATTGTAAGATAATCGTTGGCGAGGGTCGACTGCTATTTGGTTGATCCTGCCGTTCCGTACGCTGGGGTTTTCGTTTGAACCTTTGCATTGTCAATATTTTTTGCGTCCAAAAATGCACCCCCTCTGAAATTGTTTTCAAAATGGCCGCGTTATATTTTTCCAACTCATTTCTATATTTTATTCTATTTGATTTTTACCGCAATCAAGTATATGCCGCAGCTATTCCGGGAGTGCGCCGGCTGTGTTTTTAGCTCTAAGCTGAGCTCGGCAATATTGCGGCAATAATGTTCCTGATTTTTGTTTACAGTTCATTGAAGTGTTTTGAGGAAGCTTTCTTTTACGACTCGAAGAGTATTGGTGGAACGTCAATGCCGCATGTGAAAACTAATTGTTTAGGCGAACGACTGGACTAATTGGAAAACAGAGAGAAGAGAGTATGTTTTTTTCCAGTTCATATTTTTTTTTGAGAGAGCGCGAAAAAAGTAGATGTGGAAAAAAAATCGCTAAGCGAGCCGAGAAAAACTTTTAGATCAAAGCAGTTTTTTTACGTATAGCTTAAACTTTTCATTCAGAGGTATTTTGTTTTAAAAACTATCTAAAATATTAATAGTGTGTTTGGGGGCTTTTCGACCAGAAAAAAATATTACACTTTAGGAATCTATTTTCATCGATTTTGACATTTTTCCTTTGCGAAACTTTTCTTGCACTTTTTGTATTAGTTTTTAATTCCTTATAGCATTTGTAAAGTTGTGCCGTTGAAATTATTCGTTTCAGCAGTTGCGGTGTTCTCGCAATTCGATTTCAACTTTTCTGTTGTTTTTGTGTAAAAAAAATGGGTAAATGATAACAAATTGTTTCTGATTTTCTGTCTGTTTTCTTTTCGATTTGCTCTGTATCAATTTTATGCTTCCCGCTCTATTATTTCTTTTACCGAATCTAAGTTAAGGGCTACTCTACTGGTTCTGCTACTATGTGACTCTTAAAGACTAGGTATGGCAAATTTCACTGAAAAGTTCACATTTTTTTCCAGGTTTTTTGCTCTTTGCGTCTTTGAGTGTCGTTTATTAATCATCTGCCGCTTTTTGGAAGAGTGACTGATCTGGAGAAGTTATCAAGATTTTTCTCCAGATAATTGGTACCATGTAAATTTGGAGGAAACTCGAAAACTAAAGACGGAATTTTTCACTTAAATATATAAAACTTTGGAATACAACTTAGACAAATTCGAATGGTGATTTTGATCACGCCAAAACAGAAATTTTCAACAAGGAAGCGGAGAGAAGTTTTTTTACTCAATTTCTAAATTGAAGTGAGAAAACGTTATTTGAACAAACTTTCGTTTGTGGACTAATTTTTGTTCATATGCTATTTTTTCATCGTAGTTTTAAAAATAAACAAACAAACTTGTAGTAAGCGATCTAAATGCTAATGAAAACGATTTAAAATTTTATTGAAAGACGACTAAACAAAAGTTTGTATTGTTCCTTTGACTGAACACAGGGAAATTTCGTCAAGAAAAAGTTGAATAGATTTTTTAAGAAAACAACTGAGAAGTGTTAGCTAGTTGAAAATTGACTATTCTTGCAAGGATTTCTGACACTTCAGAGTCATGTATTACTATTACCCGAAGTCAGAAGTAAAGATCGCTTGAACGAACATGGTAATCTATGAGGGATAGAACGATAAATTTTCGGACAGAAGCGATCGCTGTTTAAAGAAATTTAAGTAATGTAAAACCTGTATAGAAAATTTTAAAGGTAAGATTTATAGAGAGCATCTTGGTGTAAATTTTAGTCTGAAAAACTACTCGTGTAGTGTGTTGACGTTATCAGCATAGCACTTGATTTAGGCTTGCTAAATTTCAATGTAGATTGTGTTCATTTGAGGCCGTATCGGTTTGCTAAAAATAGGGAGAAATTGAAGGAGGGCGATCAAGATTGTGATCAAAGTTTTTGTAAAAACGGAGAATATTTGTAAGTGCGTTTTTCCTCCAAAATACATCGCATTTGGTTTTCGCACAAGTTAGGCGTCGGCTTATAATACAGTACTTTTGCTGGGTGCTACGATTGTCACATTATTTAGGCGTTTTGTTTTTCTCAACAAAAGGAAATATCAAATAAATAAGGGGGATAATTCGTGCCTGTTGGGTTGTCTTTAACCCAAGTGATCAGCATTTTAAAAGAATATGGAAATTAGAATTTTTGATACGTATTCAGTTTAAATGTTCTGAAACAACGTTCAGAGCAATTAATGTAAACTTAATGTAAACTCCTCTCCTTTTATGCAGAATTTTTGATTAACCATTTTTACGCTTTTCTTCTAAAACATTCTTTTGATTTCTCGTCTTGAGTGACTTTTTCACGCTTGACTTCTTGATTTTTGTTTGATCTATATTGTTTTTATTCAGAACTTTAGTCTGTTGCTAAAAGACAAGCAATTGTAAGATTAGGAACCTCTCGGTTCCTGATAGCCGAATAGTTCAGTACAGCATGCAGGTCGTGGGTTCGAAATGAAATTTATATAAACTACTCCGCCTCTTAATTAAAATGCCACGCCTGTCGTTCGAGAGCAATGTATCGGACCACACTCGGTTTATGTTGTTTTTAGCGGAATTTTGATATCTTTCATCAAGTACTGCAGAAAAAATGTGTAATGATTTGAAGCTCTGCATTGTCTTCGGCATTTTTTAATGTAAAAAAATGTTTGTCATTTTCAAACATAAAATCTGATTGCCATTTCTTACGCCAATTAATCCTTTTCTCAATATTAGGTACGTTTCAAGTTTTGTATTCGACCGTACTCATGGTTGTGCGCAATGAATTTATTAGAAACAAGGCGGCTCGGTAATGTGTGGTGGCACATAAGGTTCTGGCCCCGAACATCCACAATTTTGGCATAATTGTCTACCAAATGAGGAACAGATAGAAAAACCCAAATATTATTTTTTGGGAATCCCAAAAAACCAAAAGTTTTTCAAAAAAATTGTGTATGAACGATAAGATAGCCTCCAAAGCAAATAACTTAGTGGAGTAAAAATTGAAGCATTAGATTGCAATGATATGCCAATATTAAGAAAGCGAGTCAGGACGAACAGCAAAATCAAACAACAACAACAACAACAAACATTAATTACATCAAAAACTTTGTCCGTTTTAAAAAACAAAATTTAATAACAAAGTCAACATACCGTCAGATAAACCTAGAAGCACTCAAAATAACTTATAAATCACAAAAAAAGATATGGACCAGTCCATAAAAAGGTTTGATAACAATTAGACAAAAAAGAACAATAACAGTTAAGTTAAAAAATTGGCTTATTTTTTTTAAAAAAATTAATTTCAAAGTAATGAAAACCATTAGAAATCAGGAAAAATATCCCATATGTTAACAATTACCAATGCTTCTACAGATGGGCATTAGGACCTGTCCTTATCCATTTTTTAAGCGGCTAAAAAGAACAACAAGAAAAGAAACAAAATTTCAATTGAAACTTGCCAGAAAACGCTGTCAAAACCGTCAAGCCATATTTTGGCCCTCAAAATATATTCAATTGCGCCTTCTTCAAATGCCAATAATGTAGTATGTGGCTAGTTATTAGTGAGACTAGGTAACAATTAGACAAAAAATAGAAAATAGCGGAAAAATTTTGATTTTTTTTCGAAACATATTATATCCAAAGTCATGAAAGACATTAATTACGAAATGAAATATTTAAATAGGGTCATTTATTCATTCAAAAGAAGCCTTTGAGACCTGCAGTTATCCAGAATATGTCTTGCGTTTACAAAAAGAACGTCAAGTTTGACAAAAATCAAATTAATTTATTTTTTTTGTGAAAAACCGGTGTCGAAGTCGGTAAGGTCATAACGCATTCTTAAAAATAAAATTTGGGACATCAATCCCTTCTGACACCTTCTCTTGACACCCATAATTTCAAATTTGACCTGTAATTAACTAGATTAGGTAACAAAAAGAAAAATAAAAAGAACAAACTTGCAAAAAAAAATTTTTTTAGTTTCGAAAACGATTGTTTTCAAAGTCATGAAAGCCATCAGCTCTCTACTAATATCAGAATATCGGCTGATTTATTCTTCCATAAAAAGCCAGTAAAAACTATCACTATACAGGAAATTTCATAGGACCGAAACGAGAAAGTACAAATAACAGTTAAAGACTAAATTCAAAAATTCGATTAATTTTTTCAAGAAGGTTCGATGCCGTTAAAACGATAATCTATATCTTTCGGGATTTTAATATTTTCAATTGTGCTTTATTTTGAACGCTAATTTTGTGACATGAGAACTGTTAATAATGAGATAAAGTGACTAGAAAACGTGAAAAACTGGCAAATATCTAAAAACATTAAAAATGAAAAGTCTGAAATCTAGTAGTATCAAAGCCATAAAACAATAAATTCAGGCTTAAAACCGCAATCGAGACTAAACTTAAAATCAGTAGAATGAAGAAGCATTCTTTCTTTGCTGACACTAAGCTACAGGTTGACCAAATTAAGAAAAAAATAGAGGAAAAGTTCTATAAGCCATTGTTTATTTAAAAGTTAATTATTTTTAAAATTCGGAATCATCATAAACTTTTAAGTAAAAAACTAAATGCATTAGCTTAGAGCTGCTTAGGAAGCAAATTGAGCCAATCACTCCTGAGCTTTGATTTGATATGTTCTGTTCTTTATTATTAATAAAGGTCTTTTTTCAAAAAAAAGACTGACTAATTACAATACGAATTCTTTTTGGATTGTAAAAGTCCAAGATTGGCCCAAAACTAGCCCCGCTAATGCTTATTTTCCGTTAGGAACAATTTATTTTTCAAAGTAGATATAGATAATTTGTTAGTTGAAAACTCAAAAATAAATTCTGCATTTTTGATAATCAACGAGTAAAGTTAGCGAAAAACGGCAAAGTTTTAATTACAGAGCACTCTCAGCGGAAGTTGAAGTAGAAATAGCCCAGTTCTGAGTCTATAAAGATTGTATTAGTGTTGTTTGGGGGTGTTATACCGGCAATATTATTCAAAGTAGACTAAAGTAGCTTATTTCGTGCTGTTTTTGATGAAAAAGGCTGATTTTAGAAATATTTATCCATGTAGCCAAATGAGTTTTTGACCGAAAAAATTAAATCAGAATAATCAACAATAATTGCTTGTCTTTAAAGATAAAATCTACGACAGTATTCTTAAAATTTTTGACAAATTTCAGCAAAATTGACGAAAATTTAGGCAAAAATTTCGGAAAATGTGAATAAAAACAACGTGAATTTACTCTACTTTTCTCAGAAGTTTAAACCTCGATAACTCCCTGTAGAAAACCAAAATTGAAAAAATCTTTTGTATTCCATTTTCTACGCTGGACGAGCTTTCTAATGATACCAGTCTCAACTCTCTACGATGAATATGTCGATCGGCGAAAATTGACTGAACAAAAAAAACCCATTTGAGTATATAGTTCCTCCCCCCTCAAGAGGGGTCGGAACAATTATAAATAACGAGTTGAGAGTCTACGTGTTTTCCGGCATCTGTTAACGTCAAACAAAGGCTGCGTGACGTGTTCCAATTTGAGATTTAACAGTATTTTTTCAATAGACATTCCATCGCTTTTAAATCAAGTAGTGTCCGAGTTTTTACAAAACCTTGTCCCTAATTTTTGTTGCTTAAATTGATTTACAATCGAGTAGTTGATACAAATTTCTTGATTGTTAAGTTAATTTTCTGAGGCCTAAATAGCAAAAACAAAAACTAGTACATGTCATTCTGGGGGCTATTGATTTGGTGCAACAAATCAAGTTTATTTTAAGTTAAATTAATTTAGTTCATTTTCAGTTACCATTATTTCATTCATCATTTATTTCTTGTTCTGAAGATCAAATCTTAAGTTTTCACAATTTTAAACTTGTTTACATCCTGTGCATGATATCTTTTGTCTGTTCATGTTGTCTCGTGATTGTAAGTTGCAGCAATTGGAAATGTAGTGTTGTGAACAAATTGTTGATCAGTTTTAGTTAATCTTTAATTTGAATCATTCTGCTCATTTTCTGAATTCAATTTAGTTGCCTCTCTCTTAATCTAACTTTCGCTCCGCCAAAGTCTTAATTTAGCCAAGATAAAATTTAAGCTCATTTCGCTAAGCGAAATACCCGTTTAAAAAGAAAACAAACTTTCGCTCCGCCAAATCTACACGTATTCTGCATTCAGAATATTAATTCAACAAGCATCAAAATTAAGTGTCGATTCGCTCCGCGAATAGTCCAACAAATTGGAATAGTTAATTTGAATACATTGGCACCGCGAATCAACTCAATCTACAGATTGCTAATCTGTACGACATGGCGCAGTCAGCTCGAGAATCTCGAAAAACACCATTGTCGATAGAGCCATTTTGGGAACGCCCAACGTCGGACCCTCTAATCAGATGGGAAAATGGCGGATACAAGTCAAACCTGCGATCCTCGCACGTGAGAATATCACATTGGACACGCTGCTTCAACCGAAACCAACGACGGTTCGACTGCCAGCTGAACCAAAGTACGAGATGCCAATTGAAGATGCAACACATGAAACGGAGAGAGACCGTCAGATACGAAACAGTCAATTGAAGTTGCAGTGGGAGTTAAAATGTCAAAAGATAACAGAAGCGGGAGTACTATGCGGGGAACGGCCATGGAATCTTTGCGACTAAAAATGTGTGTCTCGTTTGTACCTAAGCATTGGTACGGAGGGTAGACGCTTACTAACACAAAATTTTCCTCATGATAATATCTATGACCTGACTACCCTCAAACTTTGGGAGATGATGGAAATAGCCTTTATCCGTCCACGAAATATCACATTCGATCGATATGTGTTCTTTTCTCGAAAGCAGAAAAAAGGTGAAACAGTAGAACAATTCTACAGCATTTTGAAAGAATTGGCTGAAAATTGTGATTTCGAAAATCGTGAGGAGGTAATCATCAGGGACATATTCATCACAAACATGCTGGATGATGATATTCAACGGGAACTTCTCCGTGATACAGTTGACCCAGAAAGAGCACTCAGTATTGCAGTCAATATGGAAATGGGCCATCAGAACCAGCAGAGAATTTCATCTAATAACGGTGCAACTAGCAGTACAGTAAACGCAATACAATCATTCAATCGATTTCGCGGCGCGGGTGTGCGTGGAAATCAATCAGGAAGAACAGTAGTAAACCGTGCATCCGTTGGACAATGTCGTGGTTGTGGTCAAGCTTGGACACCTACGCACCGCCAGGTTTGCCCTGCTATGGGTAAGAAATGTAATCACTGTGGTTTGCTCAACCATTTCGCAAAGGTATGTCGAAGAAAACTTAGCAATGCACGAAATACACAACAAAATACTCGTATTAATAATGTAGAAACTGCAGAAACTACAAATCAAAATTCAAGTCAGGAAAATTAAAATGTTAACTATATAAATTATAACGAGCAAATTAGTTCGGATTATGATTCTTCAGACGATAATTACGTTGCGACAGTAGAAAACGTTAATTCACCGCAAGTAGCACTGAAAAATATGACGATAACGATCGGGAATACAGATTGTGATTTGCTTCTCGATTCCGGCAGCGGTTGCACTTTTATCAATATGTCCCTTGCTAAAGAAATAATGTACAACTGTCCGCAATCACAATGGTCAGAGAAAAAACCATTAGAATTAAAGTCTTTTTCTAATGATGTTGTCAAAACTCTAGGCACTTTGAAAACGGCAGTTCGATGCAATGATTGGAAAATTCAGAAAGCAAAAATCACGGTCGTAGCTGATGGTTTCCGACCAATTCTCGGACGAGACCTTTTTGATCAATTAGGCATAATAATATCGCAGAAACCTTGCCCGAACGTAGAAGTCAATAACATAGATCAAACTTGTGCAATAAAAAGATCGTTAGCAAAGGAATTCCCAGATTTGATCTCACGAATCGGAAAATCTAAACATCACACGGTTAATTCAAGATTTCATAAAAATTATCGAGTGACTCATCAAAAAGGAAGAAAAGTGCCGATACATCTTCAGCCGAAAGTGAAAATTGAACTTGAAAAATTGTTAAACGAAGGACATATAGAAAAACTAAACAATTGTTCTGATCAATTCTTTATTTCTCCAATAATCATTACAGTAAAAAAGTATCAGTCAATCAAAATAGCACTAGACTCAAAACTCTAAATAAAGCCATTCACAAAAACAAGTATCAAATGCCAAACATAGACTCGCTAATTCAAACGATTTCTCAAACACCGTCAACGGCGCCGCAAGAGACTGCTTATTTTACAACTCTTGATTTGCAGTACGCATATAGCCAACTAAAATTACATAGTGATACGGCCCGCCATTGTAACTTTAATATCATTAGCGGAGATATGACTGGCACATATCGCTTCAAAACTGGATTTTACGGTCTTACGGATATGCCAGCCAAATTTCAAAAAGCAATCAATTGCACTCTCGCAGGTCTGGATAATACTTTCTGTTTCTCGGACGACATATTGATAGTGAGCAGAGGTGGAATAGAAAAACATCTCGATTTAGTACGGAAATGTCTAATAAAATTAGATCAAGAAAATCTCCGAATAAACCTTGCAAAATGTCATTTCGCAAAAGAAAAAATCGAATGGCTTGGACATAATTTTACACAATCAGGTGTAACACCTCTGTCAAATAAAACAGATGCAATCGGAAAATTATCAGCTCCTACCAATCTTAAAAACTCCGATCGTTTATGGGGTCAGTACATCATTTAGGAAAATTCATTCCAAATTTGTCACAACTCTGCTACCCACTCCGACCTCTCCTTAAGAAAAACACAAAATTTTTCTGGACGGAAGAACATGAAAAACAGTTCTTATTGATTAAAGAACAAATTGCGGAAACTACTGAAAATAAACATTTTAACCCGGAGTTAGAAACACGAATAAAATGCGACGCTTCACGTAAGGGTTTGGGATGTGCATTAGAACAACGAACACCTAATGGCTGGCATACAGTAGCATTCGCGTCACGATTCTTGAATTCTGTTGAGGACAGATACAGCATAACGAGCTCTTACTTTTGGGTGTTGTCTGGTCCGTGGAACACTTTAAATATTATTTATACGGCAAACCATTTACTGTAATAACTGATCATAGGGCTCTCCTCTCAATCATGAGAGAGAACAGATCTAACAAATCCTACAACAGTAGATTGACACGTTGGGTAGATCGATTACTACCATTTGAATTTTCAATTGATCATCTCCCTGGCTCAAAAATGGGATTAGTGGATTATATCTCTCGCGACCCGCAACAAGAAGCCGTTAATATATCTGCACATAACGAGCAATTTATAGTAGCAAAATTGGATGTAATTAAACACGGTGCGAAACGCTTCTTATTAAATGCAGAAAATTACGTCGATTTCGCAGCGCGAAATCCGCTTATAAAATGAGCCTCAAATAATTTAAATTCCTCTAACAAATTATGCAGTGAATTCGCACCGCGAAATCCAGAATATTCTACAAATACGAATAATAACTCAATTAACGAATTAACAGCAAATAACTTAGATTCCAATATCAAAATCGAGGCAGCTAACATTCCTCACTCGCTTTTTGCCCTGAATCGTTCTACCAAACAGTCGCTACCTATATTAAACAATTTCCAACGAATCGCAGACAAAATCAATAAAGTCTACATGATGTCGCAATCAAATTCAGACGATGAAATTTTGATGCAAGTTAAACAATAGACGCCTTCCAGAGTAAGATTAGCAGACGAAGCAGGACCGTCATCAGCCCAAGTAGTACTCGCAACGCCAAGCACCCCAACTACCGATACAACAACAGTCACTTCGCCTTCAGTAGATGATCTCTATTTGGACTCCTTCAACTTCGCACTCTCAAAGATCTTTTCCAGTTCCCTAATGGCTAGCCTTACAACTAAGGATGCGATTCTCAAAGAGATACGGGATTGCATCCTAACCGAAAATGAGGACAGATGCAAACAGATATCACCATATATACATTCCTTCTGGAAAGATCTACATGTTAAGAACGGATGTGTCTGCATCGACGACAGAATAGCCCTTCCCCATGCCATCAAAGATGCTTACGTTGACGCAATAAACGCAACTCATCCGGGTACATGGGTAATGACAGATATGGCAACTCACGCGTGGTGGCCATATATGCACAGGGACATAGCTACAAAGACCGCAAAACGTAACCCCTGTGTCAAGATTGGTAAAAATTTAAAATCTATTATACCTGCTAATAAATGGGCACCCTTAAAGTTATGCAAAGTTCCAAATGAAGAGATTCAAATTGATTTTGGAGGACCCATCTATAATGAAAAAAATCAAGAGATTTATTTTCTTGCATGTATTGATCGATTTTCAAAATTTCCAACAGCAGAAGTATTTGATAGAGCTAATGTGGATAATATTTTGAAATTTTTCCAAGAATATGTTTTGCTACACGGAATACCCCGTACAATGAGATTGGTCAAGCTCGATGCCAAAAGGGACAACAAATTAAAACTTTTTGTAGTCAAAATAACATACAGGTAATTGAAGCACCAATACACGATCACAGAGCAATTGGCTTAGTAGAGAGGTTAATACAAACAATCAAGAATCGATTAGCTTGTATTAAAACGGCGGCGCGAAATCACTTCAATGTGAAAGCATCAATAAATTCAATAATTTACCAGCTCCGAATATGCCGTCAAAAGACTATTAATATATCACCATTTGAGGCACATTTTGGTAGAAAGGCGAATACTCCATTAAGTAATGTAACGACAAAACAGGACCCAAAAGGTCTGACCTACAAAAGTTTTTTAAATAAATATTTAGATTTGGAGACTGTCAGATGGGAGGAACTCATCTCTGACGAAAATTTGGACAATAAGGGACGAAGCGACACAGAAGTTGAGTTGAACAAAGACAGGCTGAGCAAAGATGCGACAAAACGAAAAAACGAGGATCCGAACAAAGAATCAAGAGTGATTCCTCACCCAGATGTTGGACAATCCATGCCACGAACAGAAGCATCATTGGAAGTAAAACTAGCAAAAAAGAGACCGCGCACAAAACGATCAAAGAAAACCCTAGAAGGGTTATACGACGTGTTGGCGCCCGGTTCTTCGGTGGTAAAAACAGACACATTCACCTCAGTCATTAAAGAACCAGGCAAAAGAGACATAGCTATCAGAAATTCAGACTTAAAGAAATTTGGCACAAAAGCCGAACGTCAAGCAGAATTGCAAACATACGCTAATCGACGTTCAAAGACACCAACGGGGAAAACAACCGAGGATCTGATCAGCCATCACGCGAAAGGGTTAAGGAAGAAACTTGAGGGAGGTAAACGCATGAAGCACAGGAAATTAGCAGATGATGTCAGTACGGTCTCTTCAATACACTCTAATGTAACACGCGCTCTTCGGGTACGAATGCCCACTAAACCAAAGAGATCGATAATAACAGCACCGCCAAAACAACCCACAGAAAAAAGAAGCGATTTCGCGGTGCCAATGGAGATGCCATCGACTTCAATTGTGATAGCGGAGCCACCTAGCAGACCAAAACGTAAAGCTGCTACAAAAGCCTCAGCTGCATTACTTCCTGTAAAACGAAAACAATCAACACCCTCGGTTACTGAATCAGATGAGTCCGTCACATCCGTACAAACTTGTCCCCCTACAACATCCAGTCCTGGTGTAAGTGCGAGAAACAAAAGTAGACAGATCATCAAACAACAACAAATACGAAACAAATCGATAATCTCAGCCATAAAGACGGCCGCTGCCCAATCTCAACAAAGCGAAACTGACTTTACAGTCGGCCCATATTCACCAACACAATCGTACCCCACTCAATACTACGGTTCGTCCAATTACGAAGGACCAGAATCATCGATGACGGTCGGCGAGGCCGAAAGATATTATGGAAGTGATAGCGACTAAAAAAACTCTAATCAAAACTATTGACATTTAACAAATAAAACACTACTGTTTCAAAACATTATAGTATTAATTATTTAACCAGTACATATGTTATTAATTTTCTGATAAATAACTTTGTCATTTATTTTGTCAAGGGGGAAATGTGGTATAGTAGTACATGTCATTCTGGGGGCTATTGATTTGGTGCAACAAATCAAGTTTATTTTATGTTAAATTAATTTAGTTCATTTTCAGTTACCATTATTTCATTCATCATTTATTTCTTGTTCTGAAGATCAAATCTTAAGTTTTCACAATTTTAAACTTGTTTACATCCTGTGCATGATATCTTTTGTCTGTTCATGTTGTCTCGTGATTGTAAGTTGCAGCAATTGGAAATGTAGTGTTGTGAACAAATTGTTGATCAGTTTTAGTTAATCTTTAATTTGAATCATTCTGCTCATTTTCTGAATTCAATTTAGTTGCCTCTCTCTTAATCTAACTTTCGCTCCGCCAAAGTCTTAATTTAGCCAAGATAAAATTTAAGCTCATTTCGCTAAGCGAAATACCCGTTTAAAAAGAAAACAAACTTTCGCTCCGCCAAATCTACACGTATTCTGCATTCAGAATATTAATTCAACAAGCATCAAAATTAAGTGTCGATTCGCTCCGCGAATAGTCCAACAAATTGGAATAGTTAATTTGAATACATTGGCACCGCGAATCAGCTCAATCTACAGATTGCCAATCTGTACGATAATTATATCACGTAGATGTTAATTCATGATCTTCAGGCAGTTCATGCGGAAATTTCGGTTAGAATTCTCGCGGTACAAAATACCTATTTTTTTTTCAGTTGTTTCTAAGCCATTTTTTTCTTTTGCAGTTTGTGTTCAGCTGTGCAATTTTAATTTGGAGTTCTGCTCGGTGAATTTACTGAGTTAAGTAGCAAAACAATAACATTTTAACAAAACCTCAAAAGTAAGCATGCTCGCTTGGCGATCCTAGCAGTCTCTTAATCAAGAATTGGTGTAAGCATGGCGCAGTCAGCGGCTAATGGCAACCGTATACTCCAGTCAATTCTCCTCGGTAGAAAATTGAAAAACCCAGTTCAAAAACTAGTTCACTGTGGTAGTTTGATGACTGTTGGACCCACCTGATCTACAAAGAAACCCTCTCTTGAGCGTCAGCACATCCTGAGAGAGAATGCAATGCAGGAAATTCTCACGGGAAATTGAATTTGATTGCGGATGAAGTAAGTCATATTTTTATCAACAAACATCCGCATTACACAATTAATCTTCAAAACATAGTAGAACTTTGGTTTCTCGTGGAAAGAGTTTTCATCAAGATCTGCGACACCACATTTGATCATCTACGGAAAACTTTTGCGGCTAGTCGAAAACTGTGTCCTCAGAAACCAGGAGGGTACTTCAATTCGAGATAGTTTTGTCGGGAGCGTGCGTGACAACGAGATCTAATTTGAACTCCAGAAGAAAACAGTTTAAACCCGGTGAACCTTTTAATCTAGCCATTAAAATAGAATTGAAAGGACGTAATCAATCACAAATTCAACCACAAAAGAATGTTTTTCTCACAACGGGCTTGAACTCAGTTAACTCCCACAGACACTTGACAAATTCAACGCCCAAATCTTCGTCTCAGACGTCACGTACAAATTGTCAAAGTTGTGGTATTGTTTGAAAGCCAACGGACATAGTACAAAATGCTTTGCTCGTGACAACCTATGTGGTAACTTGCCAGCAAAACCAGTTCGCCAGAATCTACCAAAAACCTAAAAAGACTAAAGTTCGTATAAAAAATCAACGGACAGCGATTGATGTTCAGTCGGATAATAAAAATAAAAATTCTGTGGATCTTCTTGAAAAATTGCACTACCTTTTTCAGTTTTATTCGAAATACAACAATTCAAATGGAACTATGGTGACAAAAAAGAGAACGACAAAAACAAAATCAATTCATTTAATATGAGAAACCGGTCAGCAATGGGAACGTTGAAGTCTTACTTTTTGGTACAGAGTAAGAACATCTCAGCGGGAATGCACATATTGAATATTTCTACACTGAGTGGATTATTAGCTTCGACAGACAGCCTTGAACTAAGTTGTTTTTCAAGTGACTCAATTACAAGCTGAGGACGAATTCGTACAACAATCAATATCAACGGTTGGTAATTTCAAGACGCAGAATTCATTGCTGCCCCTGATGGCCTCAAATTTCGGTAGGACGAGATTTTTGTCAAAAATTAGAGATAAAATTGACACAATCAGTTTCATTGGCACCCGATAATTCCGAGAACAATGTCTATCATCATAGTCCAGAATAAGTCAACCTAGAAAGTTATTTCCCAAAAAATTAGCCGGATTGGACGGTCGAAAAGAAATGTAGCTGGATAAAAATTCCGGATCTTTTCCGTTTGTGCCCCCAAGTACGTTATGCGCCCCCAGTTACAGAGCACGTGCCATTACATAGTAAATCACTATGTAAAAATATTGCACGTGCGTCTGGGGGGTGCAAATAATATGCGCCCACTAAGCTGGGGGGGGGGGGGGGGGGGACAAACGGAAAAGATCCAAAATTCCACTAAAATACTAGCTATAACATTAGAAAAGAAGAAGAATTATGAATTCCAGTCCATTGTGATGAAAAATTAAGAATGATCTTTCTAAATCGCCTAAGGACATGTTGAGTAACTAAATGTTGGTTCGATCGGTACGTCAATTCGCCAATAGTTTTAACCCTCAAAACAATCAAAATTCAATTTGGCACTAGACGCAAAAGTTCTGAAAGATTGATTGATACACAGAAGAAAGTATCAAATGTTAGGTATGAACATGGTGCCTTTAATGATATTAGAGTGGTATTAGATGATAGTGGTATTAGAGATAGTAATGGTAAATTTAGATTCTATGAATGAAATAGAGAAAATATATATAAATTTATTTTTATTATTATTGTTTTTTAGAGTAAAATAACAAGAAATATTAATATTTTGAAAATATTAGTAAAGATAAGCTTAATTTAATAATTGTAAAAAATGGCAATTTTATGCATGGATGGAGTTATTTTACATATTATTATTGTTTTTTAGAGTAAAATAACAAGAAATATTAAGTTATAGAAAATATTAGTAAAAGTAAGCTTAATAAATGAAAAAATTTGCAAATTTAAGCATGGATGGAGTTGGCTCCTTTATACGGAGGCACTCATATACACATTACTCACGTACAGATTAAAATCTGTGTTCTTTTGAACTCACAGATGTGGATCCCAGAATTTCAAGGGCTATCGATTATATCCTAACCGAATTGAGGAACACCTTTTGTTTTGGAGTTGACATTTCAATAGTAGGCAGGGGAAGTGAAGAGGAAAATCTGAATTACATTTTTGCCTTCAGATTTTGAGGACAATATCTCCAAAATGTTCCAAATTTTTCCAAAAAGAAATCTGACTTGCAAAATGTCAATGGATCTCTAACAGGTTTTCCGCTTCTCGAAAGGAAAACTTCTGCTATACGGTCACTCGCACCGACAATTAAACTTAAAAAAGAATACGCTCTTTTTTTTCTGTGCTGTACTTAGTTTTAGCGAATGAATTTGAAATGTGGCAGATCCAACCAATATGCCCTCGACTCTAAAATTTTCAAACAGTCGGATGGTTAGAACATAATGAAAGCATTTGAAGATATTAAAGAACAGATTACCACGAAAAGCAGTTTTTATGACCTGCAACTCGAAATGCGCGTATAATGAGCTGCTTCAAGGACAAAATTAAGCGAAATGCAGTAGTGGGGAAAATGTGCTATTCCGCCACTTCCTAATCGGAAGATGACTAAATACCACCTTTTCCCCACTACTCTATATATCTACTACCTGCTTATACCCCCCCTTTTATTCACTACTATATATTAGCTCTATATTCAATCAAAAATCAATCAAACTCAAAAAATCAATCAAAATCAATCATTATTTTATGAATTACTCTAAGGGTGATTTTCGCTCTTTATTTATTCTAAATCTGGTATTAATTAAGAAAAAAGGTCTAAATCTAAAATATCAATAAAACCCAAAAACTACATGGCAAATAAATTAAAAGAAGAATAATTAGCTTCTTGAATATTATACTTATAAACATGCTCTCTGAATTGATTTCTAGTGTGACCATATCTATATCTATGAAGATAAATACATAGTCTACATTTCCTATTTCTAAATCTAAATAGTGATATATGTTGATAAACATTACACAGACTACATGTTAGATATTGATCAGGATCAGAATAATGATATCCCAAATGTTCTATATAATCTTTCACTTTAACCATATTTTTACATACATAACAAGAATATTCTAATTCTTTACAATCATTACAACATTCTTTCCAAGGTTTATTTATACACTTATCACACTTCATTTTTCACTTTCGAAAAATTATTTTTTTCCCAAATTTTCCCTAAATAAAAACATCATGTCTCAATTAACTAATACTAGTGTCATAAACTTCTGCGATGTCTGTAATCTATCCTTTGAATCAAAGAAGGGTTTATACAGACATCAATCATACGATCTCACACATAAGGAACTATTGGAGAAAATGTTTGAGTCTGAAGAAGAAGAAATCTTGGAGAAGAGGTATAATTCGGATGAAGATGATTATATTATTAAAACTAAGACCAAAACTAAGGATATTATTAAAACTGAAATTGAAACTAAAACTAAAGCTGAACCATGGTGGATTTGTGGCGATAAGTTTAAAAATCAGATAGGTCTACAAACTCACATGAATATACACTGGAGAGAAAACGTTGTCTTAAACGATCTACGAAGTAGCTTCGCAGATAATTATAATATTAAATCAAGCTTTAATCAAAGGCAGTGATATATTACTAAATCTAATGGTAGTTTTATCAAGGATATTAATGAACCAGTAGATTACATATTAGACGAGTTTAAACCATTTAAATCATATAAATATAAAGTTACTGCCAATTGCTTATATAAGAAGAGAGACTCAGAAGAAGAAAAGACTACTAATAATAAACTTTAGAACCAATGAATATATGGATAAAGATCATTGACTGAATCTAAACCAATGGCTTGATCATGTTAGAGAAACGTATGAGGGTTACGGCTACGATTATGAGTTTATTGGAATAACAGACATGCAAATAAATATAGAAACGACTAAACCATCATTAGGATCTTATACTGAACTGCCACCAGGTCTAAGAGATAAAACAAAAGCGATTTTATATATTAGAAGTAATAAATTTAACTGTCTACGATTATGTATTACAGCTGCATTGCATCCTGTAACTGAACATGCAACTAGAGAAAATAAGTATATTAATAATCTAGTCGATGACTGGGAATATAATGAAACTGCATATGATTATATAACAAAAATCCAAAATAAATATAATATCAATATTTGGTTTTACAGACCTACGGTCGTGCTTCACCACAGGCCTGCTCAAGGTAGTAACATAGCGAAAGTAGAACGCTTAGAGAAATGTTCTAACTTTGTAAAAGGTAGACATGATGTAAGAATACTAGCATGGAATGAACACTGTGCCCTAAAAAATTTAGAAGTATTATTAGAAAGACCTAACACCAAACATGCCAAGTTCTGGTTTTGTGATAATTATACCTATTGGTTTAGTTCTCAACATAAATGTGAAACTCATGAATGCTGTGTCCAAATCAAAGCAAAGATTGTTTGCCCTAAGTTAAAACAAATTAATTTCAAGAATCAATATAAACAACAAGAAGTGAATAATGTTATATTTAGTGATATTGAATGTTACATGAAAGGAACAGATGAAAAGATTGGTAGAAATAAATATAAGATATCTGAACATGTACCTATTGCTATTGGCTATAGTTGGCATAGCAAAGATGAAGTGATTAGCAAAGATGAAGTATATAATAGATCAGGGAACCTGCTTCGCAGATCCACGAGGTGGCTTTGCCAATCATACTTTGGTCCAGACTGCATCAAAGATTATGTTAGAGATTTATTCGAAATCGAAACAAAACATAGTATTAAGATAAAAAAAGCAATGATATTTACAGAAGAAGATAAATTGTATCATGATGCTAATGATATATGCCACATTTGTAATAAAAACTGTGTTAATAAAGTTAGAGATCACTGTCATCAAACAGGTAGATATAGAGGTCCAGCATGTAATATTTGTAACTTGAACTATAAACATCAAAACTTCATTCCAGTAATATTTCATGATGGTAAAGGCTATGACTTCAATCTATTATTTAATGAGATATTTAAACAGAATAATAGCAGGAGAAGAATTGATATCTTGCCTAGTACTAATGGCAAAGCTAGAATGTTTAGAGTAGGTATATTAAAGTTTATAGATAGTTACAGTTTCTTAAAAATGTCTCTTGATAAAATAGCAAAAGTTTACAACATAAAAAATAAAACATTATATCCTTATGAATACTTTAAGGATGAGAATAGCTATAATAATAAACTAGGTAATCTATCAATTCAAGACTTTAGATCATCACTAACAATTAATTTACCAACTCAAGTAGATTATTTTAATGATTCTAATAGTAATAAAACAGGTAAAGATTTAACATTAGAATATATGGAAAATGATATGTTCATATTAGGACATTGCTTCAATCTGTTGGTTAAGTTAAACATGAATACATATAAACTCAATCCTCTACATTATGCTAGTCTAACAAGCTACAGCTTCGATTGTTTCCAAAAACTAAGCAAAGTTGAATTAGACACAACACAAGATGAGCAAATACTAAAAGACTTCATTAGCGCAATGAGAGGTGGCATATGTGGTGTTATGGGTTATAGGTATATTAGAAGTCAGAGAGAGAGTCAGAGTCAAAGATCAATCAGAGAACCTGCTTCGCAGATGGCACAGCATGGCCAAGCATGGACGAAGTCCCATGACCGAAGGTCTATGGCAAAGCATGATCAAAGATCCATCTGGTACATCGATGCCAATAACTTATACGGTTATGCACTAATGCAAAAGCTACCATATAAAGATTTTGAGTACTCCAATACAACTCTAGATGAAGTATTAAATACTTCAGATGCTAGTGATTACGGCTATTGGCTTATCTGTGATTTAGAATATACTAATGAATGTAAAGAGAGAACTAGCAACTTCCAACTACTACCCCATGGAAGAGAAGTAGAGAATACATAATGAACTGGGATACAAACAAAGACCCCCAACTTCATCGAAAAGCAAGAAACTAATATTAGATCAGAATAATAAATTTGAATACCCAATACATTGTCGGATGTTAAAGTTTGTTATTAAGATGGGTATGAAGGTTACTAAAGTCCATAGAATAATTAAATTTAAACAAGATTATATAATTAGAGATTACATTGAATTTAATACTAAAATGAGAGCTGAAGCTAAAACTGAACCTGAGAAAGATATATTTAAGTTAATGAATAATTAATTCTTGGTAAAAGTTGTGAGAATCCATTGAAGTATTTAGAAGCTAAGACTCTAACTGATGATTATGAAATAGTTAAAGCTGTAAGTAAACCAACATGTAAAGATGTAATTAGATATGAAAACTATACTCTAATAGAATTCTATAAAAAGGAAATACAATATGATAAGCCGATTTATTTAGGATCTACAGTACTAGAGCTCAGTAAGCTTCATATGTATAAAATCTTCTATAATGTATTAAATCCCTCGCTTAAAGATCTAATGTTACACTACATGGACACGGATAGCTTCGTGTTAAGTTTTAGCGAGGGCAATGTCGACAATGAGCACATGGATCTGAGTAATCTAGATAAACCAATAAAAACTAATGAAAAGATGCCGGGTGAATTTAAACACGAATTAGGTAGTAAGGTTATTGAAGATTTCGTGGTATTAAAACCGAAAACATATAGTATAAAGAACTATGGGGCAAAAGAGAAAGGAATAAGGAAAGAAAGTAATGGAAAGCACGAAAAATATTATAGTGCTCTAATAAATAATAAGGAAAGGATAGTAGAGGAAAGCAGGATTCAAAAAGTAGGAAGTTGTATGGCCACAATTAAGATAAATAAAAGAAGTTTAAGTAATTTTGATGATAAAAGATTTTATTTAAATAATATCAAAAGCTATCCCCTAGATGATAACACGTATCTATTCAAAAGAGATTTATTAAATAAAATCAGCCAACAGACTTCGCCCATGGCAAACCCAGCACTGATCGGTGAAACTGGTTCCCTGATAAACAAAATTAAAGAATTAACAATTAATGATGATAGAAAGTTTATTGAAGCCGCTATTAGATTATATAATGAATTCTGATAATTATTTTTATAAAATGACTAAACTAGAAACACTTATAGAATTCAACTATCTAGAAAAACAAAACAGAAAGAATAGATGAGAAGATAAATTAAAACAACAAGAATATTATGGTGAAATATAAGAGTTATCTGATCCTTTAACTAAAACTTTAAATACAAACGCTGAAACAATGCAAGCTCTTCAAAACAAGACTTTGGCTGTGCTAGACAGTAACACTAATACTTTAAAGAGTCTAGGACACCATCAACAAAACAGCTTTCTTGATGAACGGGCCGCCCTCTTAACACCCACACCCGATCCACACACAATATTAAAAGATGATAGAGGGCAAACTTTTGCCGTAGACAAAGATATGATTGATATTTTATTACTAATGGGTAAACAAACCAATAAACAATTCCAATTAATATCAGTTGATCCAAATTCAAACAAATTTAAAATAAATGATGTAGATGTATCTCTAGTCCCTGATGGTATAAAAATAAAAGGTAAAGTTTATGATTTTACTTAGGGTTTTTCTATATTTATTTCTATTAAAGATGTAACCGAAAGAGATATGAAAGGCGATGAAATCAAAATAAAACAATTTCAAAGGGATATTGGCTATAAAGAAAGAGGAGACACTAAAAGTAATAGATCAAAACTTATAGGAAGAATGTTTTCTAGTATCGGCGAAGCCACTTCTCATGTTATATCAATACCAACCTCCATTGAAGATGAAATATATCGTCGTGATACTAGTGATTATGAACAAGGGATAGTAGAAGAAGAAGAAGAGGAAGAAGAAGAAACTGATTATGAGACTGATAAACAAATAGAAGCTAGTGTTCTTAGCAAAGCCGACCTAAATAACTTACAGAAAGATTAGAATTATTAATATTGGAAACAAAAGCTGTTCATGATGGATTATATGATGAAATGCTAGATATATCTAAGCAACTATTATCTATGAATATTATTAATCAAGAGCAACTAGACAATTTTGTTTTTAACTATGGTAAATAAACAAAAATGAACAAAGCTATCAAGGAAGCTGTTTCACAGATGAGCAAAGCTATGACTACGTCCATCAGGGAACCCGCATCGCAGATGACTATATCCACAAGTAAACAAGACACAAGTAAAACTAAACAACAACTATCCTCAAATAACAAAGTTTAGAAGAGAAAGAATAATACCATTATATAAAGATGAAACATGGTCAGCTGATTTGATAGACAAATCATCTCTAAGTAAATACAATAAAAATTAAAAGTTTATATTAACTGTTATAGATATATTCACAAAATATGCATGGGCTAATCCATTAAAGAATAAATCTGGTTTATCTATAACTAATGGTTTTAAAATAGTATTAGGTGAAAGTAGAAGACCAGAAAAGTTATGGGTAGATAGAGGTAGTGAGTTTTACAATGAAACATTTAAATATTTACTTGAAGAATATGATACAAAACTATATTCTACTTATAGTGATTTAAAGGCTGTGTTTATAGAGAGATTTAAAAGAACATTATTACACTTAGTTAATAAACCAATGCTCATCAATGGTGATGGTAATTGGGTAAATATACTAAATGATGCAGTCATAACATATAACAATAACATTCATTCAACAATTAATATGAAACCAGTTGATGCTTCTAATAATCCCGATAAAGTTAAATACTATATCAGTGAAACTGCTTCGCAGATTAAATCTACCAAAGCAACACTTAAACCTAAAGTTGGTGATTATGTTAGAAATGCAGATAAACGTAATATCTTCTCTAAAGCTTACACTTTCAATTGGAATAGAGAGTTGTTTAAAGTTAATGAGATTTAAAAACACAACCACCAACTTATAAGATAGAAGATATGAATGGAGAGATAATAGAAGTTAAATATTATGAAAAGGAATTATTAAATTCCGAGTTTGACTTTTAATCTAATAATAAAGTTTTAGAATCATTAAATATAGACCTCCGGTCATATGCGAAGGGGCTCCGCCCTTGGTTCCCCAAGCAGGTTCCCTGATCTTCGAAGAAGTTACACTTATAAGCCAGCAAGCTGGATTCAAATCTTTCTGTAAATAAATACAAAGATGACAAGAAATAGATTCAATCAGGCTAAACATCAATCAACATCAACATTAACATCAATGAACAACTTAAAACTAAGTAAGGCTCATGGTTTATTCCTAGAAGATAATGATAATATTGACATGAAAGATACCTATAAAATTACAAATGTTCATCCTCTAATAGATGAAAAAGATGTTGTTAATAATGATTATTGTGATAATAACTTATTATCTTCTAATAATAAAATAGATATTTTAAGTAAAAACATAACTGAGCTAAGAAAAGGTAAATTTGAAGAAATTACAATTGACCGACTAAATGCAAACATTATTGGTTTGCCATCATCTGTAATCAATAGAAAAACTGTATGGATTGATGGTGATAGAGTTGAACTAGTTTCTCTTAACTCATCTAATATATCTACAATGGCTAGTAAGTTGTCTGAAGTTGAAACTAATATTGTTCATATTTGAAACAAAGTTTCAGCTGATACCATTTCTAAATATAATGAACTAAAAGTAGAGTTTGATAACAATAAGTTTAATCAGTCAATTACTAATATTCAATTGGGTGATTCATGTGTTGATAGATGGAGAGTTTTAAGAGAAAACCATATATTAATGATGAAGATTAAAAAATATATAATGGCCATATTATTAGAAGGTGAGCTACTAGACAAAAATGATCAAGAAAGACAAGAGAGTCATAATGATTTTAAACAAGAAGATATATTGAAAGAATTTGAGAGTTATTTTACTGCTGAAAATAAGCAAAGCTATGACGACGTCCATGAGTCAACCAACAGCACCGAGTGAGAGATTACTATATCCCAACTTGTCAACCGTTTGATGAACAGTACATAAACGAAAAGATTCAAGCTAATAATAAATTTAACAACAATATTAACATTATAAAAGATATTAGAAATTATTATGAAACTGAAACTACTAACTATAATAAGAAGTTAAGTAGATATAAAAATTATATTAACATAGCTGAGATAACAAAAATAGTATTATCATCAATAGCAACAACGGCAACAACAACAACAGTTGCATTAACAGGTATAGGATTACCTTATTCTATACCAACAGCTTTTGCTATAGCAACTGTTTGTGGTTCATTATCAAATACAATTAATACTAAAATAAGAAAAAAAATTTAAAGTATTCACAAATGTATGTTTTAAGTAAACAGTTTAGCGACAATTTTAATAGACTATGTACTAAATCAATGAATGATAGTAAAATAGATAATGATGAATATAATGACTTAGTTAACTTCTATGAAGAATATAAGAAGAACAAGAAAAACAAGCTGAGTATTTTTTTTAACTAAAGTTAATAGTGTTTAGTAATAATAGTATGTTTAGTAATAATAATATTAGTATTAATATTTATCGATAATCATAAACATAATGTAATTATAATCATAATCATAATCATAAATATAATATAATCAAAATCATAAACATAATATAATCATAATCATAATCAAATAATTATCTCCTCTTAGTACCTAATTATAACCCTTTTCCTTTTTGTACTACCTTTATGCTTTCAACAGTAGTTGCAAATTTAATTAAATCAAGTGTGGCTTATAAAGCAGCTCTAGGGTTTCTAGATGCAGCTGAACTTCCTATTTTACTTGCTATTTCTAATGCTCTTACAGGATTATTAGCAACTTTCTTTCCAAAGTTAACCGTAGCTCTACCAACACTTTTAAAGAAATGTTTCAATCCCTCAGCTTCTATTGTTTCATCAGATACTGTCATTGATTTTTTCCTTCTACATCTAGTGCAGAATCCTCTTAACATTTTATTACTTTTTGAAGTGATAGCTCCACTTATATGATTAGTACCACTATAATGTCTACCACCAACACAATAAGAATTAGTTTTGAACTTATTTAAAAGACTTATTTCCATATATAAAAAATAATGGAAGTTAAAAAGTATAATCCCTTTGTTGTTATTAAGCCAACGGGTTCCACCCGCGAGCGAAGCTGGAAGCCTAAAACTGAACTTGAAGCTAAGGGATTGACTCTAGATAATAAAAAGAAACAGAATACTATTTATGCGAAAGGTTTTGTTAAGACTAGTAAGAAAGAGTTTGATTATCATTGATTTACTCATTGTTTAGTCATTGATTTGGTCATTGATTTAGTCATTGATTTAGTCATTGATTAAGTCATTAACTATCAGGGAACCTGCTTCGCTGATAACTATAATTATGATATAATATCAACCATCTTATTACCATCACTATTCACACTAATAACCTTTCTAGTTAATACTAATGCATGCATATAACATCTGCAACTGCAGCACTAAATTTAAAATTAAGTTGTATTGGCTGTGGACCTATATGATCATTTTGATATCTAGTATCAAGTACATATATTCTATAACTACTTTTGAATGTTCTATGATTTATATACGGTTTTATATTATGTGGTAACCCATTATAATCTTTATTAAAGCTAACAATCTCTTTAAAAGCCTCATTATAATTATTGGTACCATAATTAATATTCATTCTATGCTCGGGATAAAAATCACTACCAATCTTACAATAACATTCAGTAACATTCATTCTATCAAATGTACTTGCATCATGAGTTTGCTCATTAACATTATTATTTTCAAAACCAACTATTATATATTGCTGTCTTTCCATCCCACTTTCCATACCTAGATCAAACAAAAAGTTAGTAGCATTGGGTACATTCTTATAAAATGACTTTCTTTCATGATTGCTAAAGTCTACTTTAATCGTTTACTTAAACCCTTTTATACTATAATTCTATTGTCATTACTAGGATCAATACTGGGCACACACCATGATATATCTCTAATATTTGTAATGTCATCATTACCAACTGCATCAGCACCAGCTTTAACTCTAAATAGAGCTCTATCATTATTATTTCTTTTTAATAATAGTTTAAATCCTAAACCATATATAATCTTTGCTAAATCATTTACAAAACCAAATAGATCACTCATCTTAATCATCATATACATATGACTTCGTTTTGCTGCAGTATAGTCACCTTTAAGTTGACTATCTCTATTGCCTTGATTTTTAACAAAACCACTCTCATATTCATCAACAGTACTAGTTGATAACTTATACATCAATAGATTAGGATGGCAATGATCTATATATTCAATAGTCCTACCACCACTAGTTTCAAGTTTAATTGAACTTAACAATGCCATCATACCATAATTAACTAATCTAATATTAGCATCATTAGCAAATACACCACCAGCATCATCTGATACAACAAACTCTATCTCTAGATATGAACCATGTAAATTTAAATGATTCTCTTCTCTATTGAGTATGATATTAATGTTAGTATTAACCGTATTCATTGTTGCTATAATTATATGGTTTATACTTTATAATCTTACTTTTGCGTATTTCATTATTATAACCATAAGTTGTATCCAAATTAAAATCCATTTTTATTAGATAAAAATTTAACTTTTAATTATAACTAAGACTATGGGGCCTCACCCATCCGTGAAGCGGTTCCATCGATATTTCACCATAATTATGACTATAACCATAAATATAATCTAATATTTGAATATAAAAAATGACAGACAATTTATTTCTTTATGAACTACAAAAGATACATGAAACTCTAACTAAAACTAAAGAAGAGCATACACTTAACTTTAGAATGATAAAGTCAACAGAAAAGTTTAACTTTAATGAACCTATACTTAATACAACAAAATTAGGTCTAATTAGATTATCTGTTTATCATTCGGTGTTTAATGTGAATAGAGGGAATAATCAGTTTTTGTATTCTAATTCCAATATTAACAAAGCAATTACACCAGGTGCATATGAATTAACTGAAATAGCAGAATTAATAAAAGAAGAAATGGATGGTAAGGTTATAATAGAACCCGTTAAGAATACAATGAAATGTTCAATGGAAATAAAACAGAGTACAATTAGTTTTGATGTAGAAAACTCAATAGCCTCATTACTAGGATTTAGAACAGCAGTTTATAAATAAGGTAATTATACATCTCAAAAGATTGTTGATATTATGGGTTTTAGTACTATTAACATTCATTGTAATGTGATATCTGGTGTTAAAGATAATGGTAATAACACAGACATACTATATACTTTTACTCTAACAGAACCACCAGCTTACTTGATAGATATTATACCAACTAATATCTTGTATCAAAATATAACTAAAGATAGAATAGAATATATAGAGTTTCATATCAAAGATGAGTATGGAAAACCTATAGACTTTAACGGTGATGTATTAATTTATACTTTGCATATGTGTTAACACAGCTGGGCGAAGCCCCATCTATGTCAACAGCTAAACTTAGACTTAGACCTAGACTTAGACCTAGACTTAGACTAAACAGTTGCTATTCCCCTAATAATCATAACATATTTTGAATTAATATTTCCCCTTAAAAAATAATAAAAAATGTTTAGTATTAAATGTGATCAATGTAAAAATAAGTCCCGGGCTCAAAGTTGTAATTGGTGTCAGGGCAAACCATATCAATGTTTTGTATGTAATAGAGTTATAACATATAGAAATAAACATAATCATTTACTTGAACATTTTAATAATCCCGATCAATATCTAACATGTAGAAAGTGTAAAGTATATAAAAATATCTCTCATGTTAGATTTAAACAATTCTTTTGTAGGTTATGTACTAAAAAAAGGTTTAGGAGATGGAAACCAAGTGAAACATGGAAGCCAATTGAGGCATCAAATTGTATAATAATATTTAATTTACAAAACTCTCAGATCCCAATTAATTCTTTGTTTACCATTAATATTTTTTTAGTTATATCAATGACAATATAATTATAAGGCTCTTTCCATACCTTATTACACATATTAGCATAATCGTTATAACTAAGCTCAACATTATTAAAGAAATCTTGATATATCGATGCTAGGACTTTACCTCTCTGTTCAAATAAAATAAATAGATTACAGTTCTCTCTAACACTCTGCCTGTCCACAGAGAACAGGTTTTGATTAAGATATATCATATTGCAATTATTATGTCTACCTCTACAAAAATATTCATTAATAACTGGTTCTTTGACTCTAACATCATCGAATATCATTAGTTTCTTTAAGTCTTTGGGTAGTTTATCAGGAGACGGTAAATCTTTTATATCTTTAATAAATTCCATAATTGCTTTATCGTCAACAGAGTTGCAACTTCGTCGATTAGCAAAGCTGCTTCGTAGATTATAACTTTCTAATCCATTGTATTGATCACCAGTAGGTCCATTGATGTATAGCTTATCAAACTATATACTAGCTAGAATTAGTTTTTTTAATACGAATGTCTTACCACATTCTTTAGGACCAGATATTATACATCTAAAGTTATCTGGGAATGCGGCTTCAGTAATTATATCATCATCATTTAGCCATGATTGTAGATCATCATTTATGTTTATAGAGATAGTGTTAGTAGGACATTCTTTATTGTTGGGTTTACCCTTTTGATGGGGCTTCGCCCATCCGGCAACCGGTTCCATTGATGTTTCACCATGTTTTTCATCCAATAGATATATAAAATTATCATTATCATAATCATTATCATTATCATTATCATTAACATTATCATTATCATTAACATTATCCTTAACATTATCATTGTCATTAACATTATCTTTATTCTTACCATTATCATTATCATTAACATTTTTAGCAAAGCTACTTCTTAGATCATCTGCGAACGAGCTCTGCTCGTGGCTAGCCAAGCAGGTTCCCTGATTAACATTAACATTATCATTAACATTACAACCTAAACAAAAACACTCATTATATATTCCTGGATAATTACATTGAATAACTAGAATATTTAAAGCAATTTTAATTCTAAAACCTACATCAATAAGATAGATCATATATAAACAATAAGCCCCACAATAAGATTCATCATATTGTTGTATTCTTTCATTAGAGCCTAGATCAACATATTCTTCTAAAATTAATGGTGGGGTCTCAACACCAAAACTATCAAAGTAATACACAGGACCACCTTCTCTTCTTATAACTAAAACCCAATTGTACCATCAGTTGTATGTAGATTTACAATAATGTTGAAGTTAGGATTAGTAATCTGCGAAGCAGGTTGGGGTACCAAGGACTTCGTCCCTTCCCCGATACTATCTGGAGTTTGATCTCTCATTACTATTTCAATTGGTGTTAGACTTATATCTTTACCTATATCTTTTATTCTGATATTGCTCATAGCATTATTATCAATATTAAATTTATTATTGAATTCCTCAAAAGTTAGTGTAAGCATTTTTATATAATAAATTTTAGGATATTTAGAATATATCAGGATATTTAACTTGATTAACTAGAATATTTAAAGCACTATTAATTCTGAATCCTCTATCAATTAGATAGATCATATATAAACAATAAGGCACACAATAAGATTCATCCTATTGTTGTATTCTTTCATTAGAGCCTAGATCAACAAAGAATAATTATTCTTCTAAGAATAATGGTGGGGTTTCTACACCAAAACTATCAAAGTAATACACAGGACCATCTTCTCTTCTTATAACTGAAACCCAATGTGTACCATCGGTTGTATGTAGATTGACAATAATGTTGAAGTTAGGTTCACGGATACTATCTGGAGTCTCATCTCTCATTACTATTTCAATTAGTGTTAGACTTATATCTTTTCCTGCATCTTTTATTCTGATATTGCTAATAGCAATAATATCAATATTAAATTTATTATTGAATTCCTCAAAAGTTAGTATAAGCATTTTTATATAATAAATTTTATATATAAAAATGGATAAAGGCGGTATACTTTTTTTCTTATTATTATAATTGGAATTTGTTATATAATATATGATTCAATACCGAGTAAATATACAAAACTAGAGGAAAGCTTTGGTGTATTTATGAATAGGGGTTTAGTTAGATTTGAATATGGAAAGTCACCGTTACATACTATTTTTTATGGTGGAACTGGTACAGGGAAAACATTTTTTATTAGACAATACTTAAAATTAAACTCAGTCCAAAACCAAGACCGAAACCAAAACCAAGACCAAAACCAAAACCAAGACCAAAACCAAAACCTAGACCAAGCTAAAAATATAGTTATAGTGTGTAAAGATGACAGAGACTGGATAGATCCTGAGTCTAATAAGTTTTATACTGGGTTTAATAAATGTGATATAAATATGATCACAAAAAATAATATGCAAAAATTTCAAAATTGTGTATTAGTACCTGATGATATGGGTGATAGGTTAAATAAGGATATAGCTTGTTATTTTGTTTAAGGGTAGACAATATAATATTCAAATGATTGTAATGTGCCATAAACCAGCTCAAATAATTAATACAGCAAGAAAGAGTGATACTATTTTTTTAACAACTTATAATGGACCTGATCTATTTAAAAACTTTAATGAGATATATAATTGTGAACATGACTTTAGTAAAATAATTAGGGAGTTAAATAGTAACCATTATAATCGTACAGATGGAATGTCAGATGAACTTCGTTATGTTATAGTTAGAAATAATAAGAAGGAAAATACTTTTATTATTATTAATAGTAATAGAACAACGATATATGATTCAAGAGTTGGTTTCCTTGATTTAAAAGCTCTTAGTTTAAAAGATGAATTAGAAAGACAAGATATAAATAAACTTATAGCATATATGAAACCACTAATGATTAATGCCACGGATAGAAATATTATTAATCATGATAATTATCAGTTTTATTTGAATAAACTTCTTACTTTAAATAATACTAAAATACAGAATGATGTTCTAACTAAAGGAATGATTATGGGAAAGGGTATAAAAAGTTTATCAACTATTGGTGGAATTATAAGCTCAGGTTTAATTATATTTAGTTATGTTTATCCTGATATAATATCAAGAAATGCTGGGAGTGTAGCAATGGGAGCAAACACAATGTTGAGTAGAGTAAATACATTGGTTAAAGGGACTTCGTCCATGTTTCACATTGTTGGATATGGAGAAGAGTTGGGTAATGATCTGCGAAGTAGTTTTGCTAATTCACGAAATACAATACAAGAGGAATATATAATGAAGAGATGGGAATTTTGAATAGAAAAGGAGGAAAGTTTTTAACTAGACTATATGGAAATAATGAAGAATTTACAGAAGAGATTATAAATTTTGTTAAAGATAAAAAAGAATTAGACCTTGAATTGATTTTAGATAAGAGATGTAAAACTAATACACTCAATACGTTAGGAAATAAATATTTAGAAGAGTGTATCACATCTAAAGATAATACTAAAGATTTAATTGAAATCATGGCTAAATATTATCCGCGAAATGATTAAGTAAATATTATGGTTTACCCTATTATAAATGCTTTTAAAATGTTTAGAGTGTAACTATAAATATGGAAACATTGCTGCTTTAAAATATCATTATGAATCATGTCATAAAGATAAAACTGATAAATGTATGTGTGGTAATATAATACTAAGTGGTATTTGTGCTAATTATTTTTCTCCAAGGGGTTGTTCTTTAAAAAATGAATCTAGTTCTAGTTCTAGTTCTGGTTCTAGTTCTGGTTCTGGTTCTAGTTCTATCTATGACTCTTACTCTAACTCAGACCCTAACCCTAACCCCAACCCCAACCCTAACCTTAACCCTAACCTCAACCCCAACCCTAACCTTAACCTTAACCCTAACCCTAATCTTAAACCTAACCTTAACCTTAACCCTAGCCCAGAAGTCTTAATTAGAAGTTGTAATAATTGTAATTCTGTAAAACCACTAACTGATTTTGATGAGAGTAAGTATACATGTAGAAGTTGTACTTCAGCTAAAGTTAATTGTCCATATTGTACTTCTGTTGTGAGATATGATGGGATAAGGGCTCATGTAAAGAAACAACATTCAGATGTAGAATTAACTAGATGATTTAGTAGAAATCTGCTAAGCAGGTCCCCTGATTTGAGTGAGAAAACAATTAATCCTAGTTGGCAAAGCAAGACTCTAAGTCCTTTAGTTATTAGCCAAACTGATGAAAGTTGTTGATGTAACAAGACCGAAGGTCCTTCATGTAAATATTATAATTTTGTATCATTTCTTATTAATAATGGAATAAATATAGAAAAAGTAAAAGAAAATATAAATTTATTGAAGAGTATAGATAATTTGAAATAAAAGTATAAAAATAAAAAAATATCAAAAAAAGAGGGAATCACTCTTTAAGAGCGAAAAAGAGCGATCTTTCTACTGGGGAATCACTCCGATAGGGGCGATTTCGCTCTTAAAGAGTGATTCGCTCTTAAAAGAGGGATTTCGCTCTTCTTTTGAAATTTGCTTTATTTTTTTAAATAAATTATTAAATTTTGCTATTACTATGGGTTTTAGCTTAATTATGACTTGAACAAATAATAAATAAAAATAAGGATCTTAATATTATATAAATATTAGCAAAAATTAAAGTTTATAAAAGAGTTAAGCTGATTTTTTTATTCAATTTGTCCACGAAGTGGTTACATCAATTTTCGCAAGTTGGTTTTACGTGCTTGTTACACGGTCTCATCTGCGAAGCAGTTTCACTGATTGGTTTCATACTAGTATCTGGGATACGTCCACTGGAGTCAGTGGGGATCTGCGAAGCAGTTTCACTGATAGAACCCGAACTATCCGTCTGATAACAGTAAATTACCAGCTTAACTCGACACTAGTGGTTTGCACTAAGTGAGAGAAGAAATGATAGATTTAAAATGAATATAAAGGTAATTTGTAGTAGTGGATAAAACAAGCTAATATATAGTAGTGAATAAAATGGGGGGTATAAACAAGTAGTAGATATATAGAGTAGTGGGAAAAAGGAGGTATTTAGTCATCTTCCGATTAGGAAGTGGCGGAATAGCACCTTTTTCCCACTACTAAATGCTTTTTCAACTTATATTAGATGAATGTAATACAAACTTTAAAAAAGTAATTTTAACTGCATTCCTCGAAGGGCTGCTTCAGTATGAGCGATTTAGACGTTTTGGATAAATTTTGAAAATCGAGCCTCATTTAGAAAATTTAACGAAGGTGCCATCCAACACGTGGGGGTAGATTGCATTATATTCTACCATATATGGATAGAATATTTGCCTGGCGCAAAAATGGGATTACGAAATGTTTCCTATAAATACATTTTAACAAGCATGAAAATTTTCATACTATGTTGAAGATCTTTTTGTCACAAACTGAGAGCAAAAACTCCAAAAAAGTATTAACTTAGAACAAAACTTTCGAGCGAAGCACTTAGGCTTAATATATGAAACATGTTTACTCGCACTGCAAAAATCCACAACTAAAAAATATACAATTCCTTCAATTGAATCGCAATTATATTTTCCGATAAATTCATACGCAAAGATTAATCAAAGATTTATTCTCCCGCTCCGCAATTACAATCATCTATAATTACTGCATTATAGAGAACTCTTTAAACCAACTTGTGTTTCCATACATACCAACTCTAGCAATGTTCGCACCTCAAGATACACGATACACCACGTTTGAGCAATCGAGGTCAAACAAAAAGCTCTAGTCACTTGTACAAATGGATGGGCTGGTCTTTTTATCAGGAATGTTACCTTTTTTAAAACTTTTATCTGTAGTGTTTTGCTTTTACTTGTATTTGCTGACGAGTTAAGGAATTGAATAACCCTTGCATAACCGCTTAGTTGAAGGGGTAATTTAATTAATTGAATAGTGTCTTTGCAGATGTGAGTTTGCGTGGCAAGTAAATTTGTTTCATATAATGAATCTGAGTACTTAGAGGAAATTGAGTTCCAAATCGATGTCTTTTTGCCGTATTTGGTCTTTATTTGCGACAAAAAACTTTTCATTGAATGCCGAAATTCATGTAAAAGCCTGCCGAATAAATGAAATTCAAGAAAAGCTCCAAAAATTACTGTAGAAGTGAACAAGAATTTTTTGCTCCCCAGAGTTTTCTCAGTAATCAGTTGTTATTTCTCTCTTTTCCTATCAAAGCAAGCTTTCAGAACTCCTGGATTACCAATAAAACCAAGATGTTAAATTGAGTTGCAAATAATATATCTGAATCGAATACAAGCTCCCGTTTTTCAAGTTCAGCCTCCAGTAGAAAGAGAATCACACTAGACGCCATTCCAGAAAAAACTTACGATCGACTCGCAAAACACCACCATGTCATTCGCCAGTGGCATCTTCATCAAAAAACACGCTACCTTGATAAATTCAAAAAACATTTTTTTTTCAATTTTTTGATCGGAAACGTGTTTGGTAAATCTCTCATAGCCTCTCTAACAAGCAAAGATAGGATGCAGAAAAAGTAAGAGAATATGTATTGCAAAATGACGAAACCCACCAAAGGAGATGAATCCCTATATACAATCGGAGTGGAAGACCTCCATGTAAGTTTAAGCGGTGTTTGCATTGGCGAAAAAAGCAATATCAATTGCATTCCGTAATGCGTTATTCTAATAGCGTTACGCTTGAGGGTGATTGATAAAGATTTGGACGTCGTACGGTCCACTGAATACTTCGGAACTGGTTTAACTGTCAACAGTTTTCAGTAATTCTCTATCATAGGGCCTCATTGTTAAATAATAATTGAATAAGTCTCTATAAAATTTAATAGGAGCCATCTAACGAGTGGGTTGGATTGTTGTTTATCCTACCATTTTTCAATTAAATTTTTGCTTGCCGCAAAATTGGCCCTAATTGATTATGTTTCCCGCAATTAGTTTCAACGGGCAAAGAGTTTTTCAGTCCGCGGCTATGATAAAATGTCACAAAATGAAAGCAAAAACTGCAAAAAATACTTTTTTGGAACTCAATCTTCACGTGAAGTACTTGAGTTCTAAAAAATAACCTTCAAATGCGTGAGCTGGTATTTAATTCACGAATGATACGTTCTTTAAAAGTTTATCTGTAGCGTAATTTTATGTAACTGTTATTGCCAATGAGTTGAGGGATTGAAAAAACGTTGCGTACCTGTTTAGTGGAAGTAGAAAAATAGAATGACGTGAGTTTTTTTGTAAATGTGGGCTTTGCGTTGCCGGTCTCATATCGGATCTAAGCGATTAGCGTGAAAGTATTTTCTAAAATGATACCTTATTGCATTATTTGTTTTGATTTAAAGAATATTTGTTTTGTATTTCTTTTGCCGAAGAATCACATTCCAGGAGAAGCTGCAGAAGTCACTACATAGGCAAGCAAAAAAAATCTCTTCCCAAAGTTTTCCGTAATCAATTGACTCGCGCTCTATCACTCTTAATTCGAGGATTCAGAACTCTTGTGTTATCAATCTCATCAAGATGTCAAATAGACCCGCAAAAACATCATCTAAATTAATTACAAACTCCCGTCCTGCAAGTTCATCCTGCGGTACACAGAGAGTCAACATTATGCACACAATTCACTCCCTCCACACTACAACGCAACTTGCCTGTCGCGTCTTCATAAAAAACACGCCCCTTAATGCAAGTCAAACAAACCCTCTTTAAATCCTCTGACACAAAAAATTTTTGGAAAGCCTCTCATAGCCTCTCTGACAAGGGTAGACAGGTTACTGAAAAAACAAGAGAGTGCGTGTTGCCAAGTATGAAAACTGGCCTAAAAGAGATGAGCTCTAAAATACAATTGTATTGGAAAGACCTTCATGCAAGCTTAGGAAAAAATTGAACGGACGATGTGAAGCAATTTTGAATGCGTTCCCTGATGCACTTATTTGAGACATTCTCACCAACCACCCAAAAAAATGGTTATTGATCTATATGGCCCCGCATTCTTTGTTCCCGTACTTGATTCGCAATCTGACGATGCCTTCCATAGAATGCAAATCCTCAACCATTATTTGTAAGAACTTAAAATCAAAATTTAGCGCTAAGCAATTTGAACCACGAAAAAAATGTGCTGCCTCAAATCAGAGATTCAAAATGATTTCGGTGTACCAATATGCGACAAAATTTTATGATCAGCTATAGACAGACTTTAAATATCTTATCACTGCAAAATACTATCAGACCGATGTCCTAATGCCATTGAACTTTTAGAAATGGTGGTCAAGTAATCGTTTTTTTTTAAACGCAGAAATATCGGAATACTAGAAGCATGTGCTCACGGTCATGTACGCTCGATACTTATATAACTGTTGAAAACATACTATTTTCTGAAAAAAAATTCTAATAACAAAGTAGTCTCAAACCCTTCATCATTGTCGTGATTTTTAATTAAGAAAAGGCGAAATCTGATACAGGGGCATTAACTATTTTCTGATTGTATAATTTAATATCAAATATAATGCATATTTATAAAATGTGTTGCTTTCATCATTTTACCCTCTTGTCCTAGACGTCACTTCGTGACCTGCAAGGCAATTCCCACGATGTTTTCTGTTGTAATTTCCGATGTGTGAAGTATCTAATAAGTCGGTTATACTTATTAACCGAATCAACTCTCATAGTTTTGCCGTTCGTGTTCAGCTGTGCAATTTTAACTTTTAACTAAGCTCCGCGTTTGCACTGAGTCTTGTAGCAAAATGATAGGCAGTTCGCCCCAACAATCAAACTCAGCTTTGAAAGTCAGTTTACTTGCTTGACACACTCGTATCAAAGTATTGTATGTCTCCTAATAAAAAAAACCAACCAATCTTTGAACTGAAAATTTTAGAATCAAATATAGACAAATGTAAATGAGATACAACATAAAAAATGTTTTTAGCATTTAGAATACTAGAAATTGGACCGAAAATCAAATTTACTATGAAATTTTATTTAATTTGCTTACTGAAACACTAGTGTAAGTTATCAACTGATCATTTATCAACTGATCAACTGAGTCTCTTATGTTGCTTTTGTTATTTTCCCCTTTTATTCTCTTATCACGTGACTATGACTGTACTAGTAACTATAACTAAAACAGGGACTATTACTATGACTAATGAACAACTAAAACCAATAGTTTTCCCTATCTCAATTTTAATGCAGATGCTTTTTCTTAGGCATGATGTGAAAACTCACCTTTAGCATGGTCAGCCTTGTTTTTTTCATGAACACAATTTCTCCTATTAGTAGTTTCGGAGCGATTTCTACGACAGTCCTCTTAAAAGTCCGTGTTAAAATTGAGTTGCTGTCGCTCAATTTGCCTAGTCAGAACCCTCAAAAGTTTCTTTTGCTTGACCAATTTGTAATATCTTCGTTTGTCACTCTCTTCCACAAACTATCAACTATTCCACAAAAGGTCGCCATCGTTCAGTTGTATGTTTGGTTCATATTTCATTTTATTGTTTATTGTTCAAAATTGGTAGTCACTCCTTTTTGAATCTGTCCATGCTGCAATGGGAATATACTTGTGATTGTCGAAAGGGCTTTCGATGAATATAAAACTGTTCTGCACAAGGAAAGAACGGTAAACAATTTTTTTGTTGCTCAGCGGAAATTTGTTTGGGGTAATAGTTTACGTTGGAACTCACTTGTGGCTTTGGCCCTGCATACATCGGCTGCTCAACGAAACAGATGGTTGTTGGATGAAGGTTTTCCGTAATTGATCGCTTCCACAACACAGCAGACATTGCTTTCTTGCAATTTTTCAATCTTTTCTCGGTTACATCCTGCAACATACTCTTTGAACCCTCGGTCTGCTCCAACGAAGTTTGTCCCATTGTCACTGACTATTGTTACCGGTTTACCTTTTCGAGCTATGGAAGGCGCAATTGAGTTCAGACAACTTTCAGTGTCCAACTTCGGGACTATCTCTATATGCTTTGATCGTAGTAATAGACATGTGAACAAACAACACTAATTTTTTTGATTTCGGCGCTCAATTTCTAGTGTAATAGGGCCAAATTAGTCTACTTAAACTTTTACGAAAGCTGCTGAAGCATCCTGCTTTTCTTAAGGTAGTTCAGCTAACGATGGAGACATTGTTCGTGCTCTGCTATTTCGAGACGTGATACATTTGATCTTGATTGAATGTAAGGCATTTCCCATTCCAATAAATTAGAACTGTTGCTGAACTATGTTCCTGACACGTTCGGTTCTTTGGTGCTGATTGTATTGGTGCTTGTTACGCAAGAATAGTGTGACAACGTGATTTTTTCAATGTAATGTTATTGGATGCTTTTCAATTAATTCCAGTTGATTTTAGCCTATTCTGCCTTCGGTAAAAATAAGTCTCCCTTGGTCAATGAAAGATTAAAACTGCAAAATTTCGCCGCTATTTGGATTTTCCTTTTCAATCTTGAGAAATTTCATCTAATCAGCAAATCTTTCTTGCTGTAGTAACTTGAAGAGAGCTGACTTCGCTTTTTTTTCAAATCCAATTTTGTTTTTTGCCGGTTTTGGTTGGCTGAGTGCTTGCTGCACAATTGCCACTGTATTTATTAGTCTGTTGAAATTGCTGAATTGCTACCAATGAACAATTGGTTTCTCTTCTTCAGTTGTCGATACGAAGGCCGTTTCTCGTTTTAGTTTGACGGAAGCAAATGTTACATTCAGCCGCTGAGACCATTTGTTGTCTGGTTACAAGCCGGCCCTGTACCGGCCTAGTGCGCCACTCATTCCATCGATTTCATCATCAACAGTGATTACACTTGTCCCGATATCGGCTGGATTGTTCATACCACTCACATGATTCCACTTTGAAATGTCAGTTGTATCCAAAATCTCAACAATTTGGGTTGCAACAAACAATATTTGTTTGCGGTGTGAGCTATTTATCCATTTCAAAACAGACGTGGGGTCTGTCCATTAACGACAACTTTGAATCTTTGATTCGTTTTTTTAACTGTCTGTTCTTTCAGCCACACTGCCATTACTGTCGCTTGTAGTTCCAAACGATGTATCGAGCGGTGTTGCATTGAGGCAGCTCTGCACTATCCGACTAAAATGAGAGGTCTGCTGAGCATTCCCCAGGGCTGCGAACTTAGATATGCCACAGAACAAATTGTGGGTTCTGATGCGTCAGCGAAGAAATGAAGTTCCACTTTTTCCTTTGTGCTGAAATATCTTTTACCGATGCTGGCTACTGCATTTTCTGGAAATTTTTTGTTAGGTTCTACTGAGTTGCTCAATGACACCCATTTTTGGTTCAAATTCTCCAAAAGTGTTGTCTCATTTGGTCACTGAATGGCGCAAACAGCACAACATGATTAAACACTGAAGAAACTAGAGACAAGATCTTCCTTTAAAAAATTGTTTCAATTTGTTTGCTTGAACCTCTGCAAACTTGCAGACTATCTTCAGTAACATTCAATTGACGTCCAAGCACGGAAGAACCCACCGTACTGGGTTCTACTTCCAATCCCTTTCTGTTGCTGTTTGTTTCCAAGTTATAAGGGATTTCTTCGGTCACTCTACTGCTTTTGGTAATCCACTTCTTTTTATTCAAATCTATGTTTTGACGGAAGAGGTTCAAGTTGCATGAAAAAATGTGGCGTCTTTTGTGCCGTCTGACTTGATGAAATTGTCCATATTGAAGCTGTTTTGGATGGCCTTTGCTGCAATTGTTGACTCGTACTCGTTGTCGATCGCTATTTGCTTTCGTTGTTGATCGGTACTTGCTTTAGAGCGTAGTTGGCACATGTTGGTGAACTCTTTTCTCCAAAAGCATGACGTTGATACTCGTAGTTTTGCTCATGTTTGTTCATTGTTGGTCACCATAGAAATCCCAGGCAGCTTTTATCTCTTTCAAGAACTTGCGCTTGCAGTAAATTTGATAAACAGGGTTAGGGCCGCTCCTTCTTCTCGAAATCTGAATATCATTCCAGTCAACCCATGTAGTGCATCAAAAGCGGCTAACATCTTGTTATATAGGCTAACTTTCTTTATATTGCTGCAGCGTTGCAAACCCGTCAAACTTTACTAGGCTTGTTTGGGTTCACAACTGGATCGTGTGGCAAAGATCATTCTTTCCGAAAAATCTCTGACTTCCGATTTAACAAGATTCTTCATGAATTCCTTCTCAATGTTAATATCAATTGACTGTTGATACATTTTTTTCAAATATACATTTCCCTGTGATTTGCGTCCCAAGGAATAGAGCTGACCTAAGGCTTTGCCGTAGTTGTTCGGAAGGTTGCGCTCAGGTTCACTCCAGAGTATGCCTACTTCGTTCCGTTCACCCGTGAAATTTTTTGTGCTCTCTGGTTGTCCTGCTTGTTGTTCTTTCTTCAATTGGCCTGCATAATCTTTGTGGAAGCGTAAGTTTGTATGTGTCAACATGATTGACGGTGTTCCACCTTTTTCTCGTCTTTTGTGTTGGCGAAATAAAATTTTGTCTCTTAAATCTTTTTACAGGTCCACTAACAACCCATCCTATTAACGCTAGGACAGCGACAGGTTCACTTCATGTTCGTATATTGTAGTCTTGTGCTTTTTGTAGTTATTAGGCGTCTTGACCTAAAATGATGCAAACTTTCAGCAAATTGAAACTTCTGTTCGAAGGAGCACTTAAATGGTTGAAACGTCTTTTCAGATTTGTTAAATAAGAGTTTGCATTTCCAATTTAAATCGACGTATGTACAAATGCCTCGAACGAGTAGACTTTGAGCGTGTTTCTTTTATTTTTAAAAGAATTTTTTGGTCTTCAGGTCCTTCGCTTCGTTTAAGCCGGCTATATTTAGCGTAACATCGTTACCTTGGGCTTCCAATTTCTCTTGAATGCTCTGATCATTGAATAATACAGTTGATCCAATATCAAAGAAACGCAATTGTGAGCAGTCGGTTTTGTCCACTCTAGATTTAGACGGAACTATCTGATAAAACTTGTAACTTCATTACTTTGATTTTTTGTTGCAGCGCTTACTTTGATTGCTTGATTTCCCTCGTACATTTGTTTCCTGAGTGTGGCAATTGATTATGTTTTTTTTTGGTAAACCCTTTACACTGCACGCGTTGACTTTGCAATCTTTGATTGCATCTCCTTTTCCCAGACATCCATAACATAAGAGTTGCTTGATATTAACACTGCTACATATTGATCGTTAATATTCCAGTTTTTGAATAATGAGTGGTTCCAAATACAATGGATGTCATCAACTAGCCGACATTGACCCATCTGCGGTGGCTTTGTTTCTTTTCATTTGGAACTCTCACTAAAAGGTCTTTGAAAATTGTTCTTTTGTTTTTGTATTGTTTCTGTCTTCCTCCTTGCGCTCACGTTTAAACACTCAGAATACTTCATGCACAAAAGTTGTTCTTGGTAGCTATCTTTCAAACCTGATTAGGTCAGGCCAGTCCACGCTTTTGTCATCAACATTGAACTACTTCTTTTTGGGATTTTTATAGCTTATCAGCTGCCTTATACAGTGCTGAACTTGATTGTACATCGTCAATTTGCATGTACTCTTTGACTATTTTCATAAATTTAGATACAATAGCCGAAAGTAGAATTAGGCTTGCTGAATTATGAGACTTCACTAGATTTGTTTTTCGCAGGTTTTCGAGCTGCGAATTTATAACTACATGCGGTCATCCAAAGTTATATTCTAGATCGCCTCAGGCAGTGCTGTAAAATGTCCCAGAATTTTCCACTCTCAAGATTCCTGACATTGTTTTGCCTGCTAATAGCACCTTAAAGTGGATTGTATCTCTAAAATCGGAATAAGGGGTTTATCTACTGTTGCGATAACATGAGGGACCGTTCAGGCCACTCTAGCAGGTTTCTACCAAAGATCTTCATTCTCAGCTTTAGGAGTTGACTGTTGCTTTATTGCCAATAAGGGTATCCGGAGCCAATTTTGGGAGAACCATCGCGGTTTTTGCAGATGGAAGAACGATCACGAGCGTTTGTGAATTTTCAATGCTGAGCTGCCGTTAATGATGGATTTTGGTCTTACAGGAACAGCTGTGTTGTCAATTTTTTTGACCCAACCTTGTATGTTTTCTTTTTTAATTCCGGTTTAGAAGTGACGTTTCACGCAAACTGGCTTGCCGAGAACGCAAGTCATTGTTCTCATGTGTCGGTTTCTTCTAATTTGCGTTTTAGCTTAAGCTCATCTTAAAGAAGGTGTTGTTGAATTTCGAGCTTTTTCATTTTCAGCTCAAATTCTAAATTTTTCCGATTAAATTGTGCTCCTCCAAGTTGCAAATTTGTTCCCAGGTCTATGAATTTTTTTTCATTTTTTGTTCAGAGGCCTTCTCGGTATCTTTTTGGTCCCTTAATACGTTTTTTGATCAGTGAGATTGAATATTTCTCCAGAAGGGTGAGTCCTGTTACTCTCGTTTTTGTTAGCGTCCTGATTTGCGATGTGTGAACTGTTAATAATCTTTGATTGCGTATTCTTTTTCAGACGCACAACGCAATCTTTGTCCATAGTTTCTCTGATCTATGCTGAAGATTGTGTCTCTTTTTCAAATTTTTTTGGATATGGCCTGAGATTTATATGACGCTGTAAATGCTTAGGCAGTTTCTCCTTTAAGAAAAGAATCATTTAATAGAAAAAAAACTTTTTTGGAAGATCTGAATCTTTTAATATTTTGGAGCCAAGTCTCTGCTTAGCCTTAAATTCCATTATCGAAGTGTTTTTTTTTTCATTTCCAGCTTGTCTAGTGGCAACCGACCCGGTTCTTGTTGCGTGTTTGCTTGTGTCAGGTTTTGCACTTCAAACCTCTTACCGCATTGCACTTTTCAATTTGACTCGTCGGTTTTTTGTTGCTGATTTGCTCGGCATATTTGTATGTGCCTTGGCACTCCGGTAAACATTTTGGACAGCACTTTGCTTTCCACTGTTCGGGTCGGCGGACCAAGTCTCCCAATCAGTTGCGCCGAGGAAAGCGTTACAACGCCGAGTTTTTTTCAGCATTTCAAAATCTGTCCGGATGATTTGCTTTTGCGATTCGATTTCGTTATTGGATATCCGCTGTGTTCTTACCATTGCATTATATTTCGTATTGACTTCTTTTTAAATCTTAGTTCTTTCAAAATCGAACCCGACTGGTTTGCTACAATTTACACAATACGGCATGCCTACATGTATACCAGTTCAATTCGATGGAAAAACAATTCGAGTACAAACATGTTTGCCTAAATCCTATTTATGCAAAAGTATTTAAACCTTAAATTATGATGGGTTTTGTTTTTTGTACTCACGAGTTGATATAACAGTTGAATGGAAGCTCCAATAGTTTTTAGATGCAAGACACTGTAGCAAATAATACTCTGCCCAAGAATAAGTTTCAATACAAGACAAAGCAACATTTTTTGCTCAGAAATGTTAAAAATGCAGGACGTAGTAGAAAGTTTTTTTTACAGATCAATACAGTTCCTGTTTTGCAATTTTTCGCTAATTTATATGAAGAAAGCCTTTTTGCTGAGGGGAATACTGTTGAGTCTCTTTTATTTCTTTTGTTATTTTCCTTTTTGTTCTTATCACGTGACTATGACTGTACTAGTAACTAAAACTAAAACAGGGACTATCACTATGACTAATGAACAAATAATGTAAAATAGTTTTCCCTATCTTTCTTTTTTAGTGCTGATGCATTTTCTTTCGCATGCTGTGAAAGCTCTGCTTCAACATCTTGCAAAGTAAAATAAACGTGAATTGGACTCCTGTGACATTTAAAAGAATTTTGATTCTGTCTATTGTTTGTCATGGGTGTTGTTTGTCATTGTTTGTTCATGCGGTCATCTTCCTATTCGAAATCCTGTTGAGCAGCGGGAAAATTGAAAATGAAAATACTGTTTTGCACTGCCTGAGTCTGTTGTCTCTTGTTTTTCATTGCCAGTATAGTACTGAGTTTTTTCGGGCTGTGTGTATTAGATCTTTATGTTAGAAATTTTTGTTGCTCTGTATTGAAAATATAATGTTAATTGTTGAAAGTATGAAAAGACATACGTACCTCAATCCACGCGCTGATTTATACCTTGTTTATTTATGAAATGAGTTAATGCAACAAGGAGCTAACACGTGCTATTTATACCACATTTCTCCACAACTTTTCATATTTTTCTATGTGGTATGTTGACCCTTGATCTCTTAACGAAGTAAATTATCAGAGTATATAGCTATTTATAATCGGATGTTATAAGAAGTCAAGGAAGTTATGAGTTAAAGGTGATCACCATGACTTTAAAAGTGCGGTAATTTGGGGTAATAAATAAGGACTGAATTTTGTGTTAATCGCCACAGTTGTCAACCACTATTTCTAATTTAGCAATTCGATTACAAGATTGGTCTCTGCATTCCCATTAGCCGACAGGTTATGGGCCCAGAGTTTTTCTAAGTTAAGTAATCAACCCCCCCTCCCTCGTAAATAGAAAAACATTGTTGCTGCGCTTCTTTGCTACATAAGAGGGTCGCTAAAATCACTGGGGGAGGAAGACAGAGGGGACAAGGAGAGACAAGCCATGTAGTCAAGAAGTGGCCAAGTGAGACCAGGAGAAGCAAGAGTAAGAAGCTTGTGTGGCTGGTTGGGGGACTTCAGTTGTGGAGTTGGAAGCTTGTATATCTGGTTGGGGGACTTCAATTGTGGAGTTGGAAGCCTGTGTAACTGGTTGAGGGACTTCAATTGTGGAGTTGGAAGCTTGTGTAACTGGTTGGGGGACTTCATTTGTGAAGTGAGCAGCTTGTGTAGCTGGTTGGGGAACTACATCTGTGGAGTCGAGAGCTTGTGTACGTGGTTGGGGGACTTCAATCGTGAATTTCTAAGTGTGTGTGTAGCTAAGCAGTGGATTCTGCTCGTGAAGTCAAGTGTGAGTCGAGCTGTTGTGGGGGATCAGTAATGAGCGCTGAGGTTCAATTGTATAACAGAGCTGTCGGGAAACCAGGATTGCTTAGTATAGCTGAGAACAGCTCAGCTTAAACAACTGTTTCATCTTCAATTATGTGTGCTGTGCTTCTGTAAGATACAAGTTTGGTCGAAAGAGACATAAGTTGGTGGTAAAACATTTCTTAAATAGGACTAGGATTAGGGTTCGAGTACATTATCCTCAGAGGGTGTTGGTATCCTCATCATGCTTAAAATTGGCTGAAAAACCCTGGCGCACGGTCAATGTCCTGCTTTCAATTTTGTCAAGGATATAACAGAACTCGAACAGAACACCAACTTCTAGACTAGTTTAGTCGACCAAACTCTTTTTGCTTACAAGTTAGTTCAGGCTTTAGACAAAACATCAGTTCTTTTTCTTAGACCACATAAGGGTGATGGCACTAGAGCTTAGGAGGTACTGTGTAAACGCTTCAAAAATTTCGAGAGGCCTCAGCTACATAAATTGATAGCACAATTAACGAGCCTTAGGAAGATTTCAAGCAAGAGTATAGTAGGTTATCTCACCAGAGCAGATGATATGCAATACAATTTAACAATAGTGAATGAAGGAAACAGTGAAAAAAATGTTTGTCTCAATAATTTTAAAAGGGCTTCCGAAGGAATATGAAAATTTCGCAACACTCGTGATGTACAGCAGAGACGAGAAAACTCTAGAGGAAAATAAAGGCCTGATACTTCGATAAAGAAAATGTAAAAACAAAAACAGAGAGCGTTTTCTTTAATAAGGAACGGAAATGTTTCAACTGCCAGAAAATGGGACATATCGCAAAAGAATGTTGGCCGAACAAAACGGTTCATGAACAAACCAAAGCTTCCTCAATGAAATGTTTTAAGTGTGGTGAGCACGGACATGAAGCTAAATTTTGTAGAGAGCAACAGAGAACTGAGAAAAAGTTTATAAGTCAAAGCAGGAGAACCAAACAGAAAAGCTCGCAAAATTTAGTTGAGCAGAATTTAGAAGACGAAGAAGAAGAAGAAGAAGAAGAAGAAGAAGAAAAAGAAGAAGAGGAAGAAGAAGAAGAAGAAGAAGAAGAAGAAGAAGAAGAAGAAGAAGAAGAAGAAGAAGAAGAAGAGATCTTTTCCTTCATTCAAACGTCAGAAAACAACCTTGCAAATGAGCTAGTTTTGGACTCAGGTGCTACCAGTTATATGATCAAAGACGAAAGTTTATTCATAGATATAGACAAGGAATATTCGGGTACCATCACTAATGCAAACAGCACTAAAAGTTCAATTAGTGAGAAAGGAACAGTTGAAGTTAGGGTTTTGGATTCCAATGGTTCAGAGCGAAAAATAAGATTAGGTAATGCGTTGCTTCTTCCGAACAACACAAGGAATCTGTTATTAGTGTCAAAACTTAGAGCAACAGGCAATGAGGTCTTATTTGGCAGAACTTTGGAAATCCGAACTAAGAACGGAATAATTTTCTCTTTTGAGGAAAGAGATAGTTTGTTTATCTGGAACAACATTGATTACAAGGAAATTTCAGAGCAGTGCAACTTAGCAAACGGAGATCCCCTTAGTTTGTGGCATAAGTGTTTGGGCCATTAACAAGTTGAGGACATATACAAACTAAAAGATCACGCAGTAGGACTAAAACTAAGCGAGCACAACTTAACAAACTGTGAAACATGTCAGCTAAATAAATCAAAGAAACTTCCATTTCCAAAAGACTCAGGAACAAGAGCCAGCGAAGCCTTAGAAATTGTCCATACTGACTTTTTAGGGCCAATCCAACCGGAAGCGATCGATGGCCACAGGTATGCAATAGGATTCGTGGATAGTTTTAGCAGATATCAGAAACTTTATTTTTTGGGGTCAAGGGACGAGGCTTTTTGAAAAAGTTGAACAGTTCTTTGCAAACATAGGACAACCAGGAACCTTAGTTTGTGACGGTGCAGGGGAATATGTCTCAAATGACATAAAACAATTATGTAGACAAAAAGATGTTGGACTTGAGTTCTCGGCACCGTACACACCACAAGAAAACGGAAAGTTTGAGAGGAAATGGGGGACAATCACCCCAATGGCTAGATGCCTTTTAGAGCAGTTAGGTTTAGAAAAAGAGTATTGGCCATATGCACTTAATATGGCAAGTGAGATTAAAAACTTTTGTTTCCATTCAGGTATTCAAAAGACATCTTTTGAGGCAATGTACAAGAAGAAACCTAACTTAGAGTATATCAAAGTGTTTGGTTGTTCAGCTTTTGTTCATATTGAAAAAAGTTTTTGAGGTAAAATTGATAGAACTTCTCAAAAAGGAATATTTTTGGGGTCTTCAGACAATAGTAAGACTTATCTGATAGATATTCGAAATGACAAAGGGGTCTTTAAGGTTAGAAAATCTTGGAAAGTAACCTTCAACGAAAATGAAACGTTTATTGAAGTTAAAGAAATGAAGGTGGAGATAGTCAACGAACATCAGTCAGATAGTGATAGAGATTTAAACTCGGTAGCTTTTCTTGGTGAAATTGTGAACAACGAATTACTACCTAAATCTATTGATGAAGCAACACGGGATAAAAACTAGTACGAAGCAATGAAATTGTAATTCAACTCATTAGTAGAAAATAAAGTTTGGGAACTGGTAGAGAACAAAGGAAATAAACCCATTGGTAGCCGCTGGCACTTTAATCTTAAGTTTGGTACTAACGGGGAGATAACAATGTATAAGGCAAGATTCGTAACAAAAGGATTTAGCCAAGTTCCAAGTCGGGATTACAACGAAACATACTCACCAACAACACGCCTCTCAACAATTCGTGTACTGATAAGCTATGCCCTATATAAAAACACCGAGTTGAAACAAATGGTAATCAAAACAGCATACTTAAACGCTGACATCGAAGAAGAAACCTTCATGCAACAGCCCCAAGTGTTCGAGAAATTTGACAAGCAAGGAAATGCATTAATTTGTAAGTTAGGGAAAATATTATATGGATTGAAACAGTCCGGTAGAAAATGGTACTTAACAATCAAAAATTTTCTCAGCTAATTGGGTTTCGCAGCGGCTATTCAAGATGAGTGTCTTTTCATAAAGAAAGGTGAAAATGCTATTGAGGGACTAGTGTGTCTTTGGGTAGATGATATGGTGATATTAGGATTGCAGAAAGACTTTTGTGAAAACTTTAAAAAAAAATTAGTGAGTGATTTCAAATTAGCAGTTATGGAGATCTTAGTTGGTTCATAAATAAAAAAATTGAGCGAACAGAAAACGAATTAATGCTAAGTCAAGAAGCTTATTTAGAAAAATTGCTAGAGAAGTTTAACATGAGCGGATCGAAAACACTGGAAACACCATTAGATGTTAGCCTGAAACTGTCAAAATTAGATTCAACACAAAATAGGCGGCAATAAGCATAGAGAAATGCAATCATGTGACTCTAGGGGTGTAGTGGGATGCCTGAATTATCTGGCATTAACAAGTAGACCAGATATTGCGCACGCAGCTAATTTATTAAGTTCTTTTGTTCAAAATCCTGGAAAGCGACATTGGAACGCTGTAAAATGGTGTTTACGTTGCCTAAAAGGGACGACATCAGAGAAGATGGTTTTTAGAAAAAGTGAGAAACTGGATTTAACAGGATTTTCATACTTAGATTGGGCAGGCATCATAGACAATAGAAAAAGTACAAGTGGCTTTTGTTTTAGACTTAATAATAGTTCAGGTGCAATCAGTTGGGCTAGCAAGTTACAAAAGTGTGTATCTACTTCAACAGCTGAAGCTGAGCTTAACGCCGTAGTCGAGGCAAGTAAAGAAGCAGTACATTCAGTAAACCTATTACGAGAATTAATTTTAGAAATCCAGCAGCCAGTTAACGTCTTTGTAGACAATCAGGCTTGTACCGCTCTTAGTAAAATTTCGTTGAATCACGAAAAGACAAAGCACTTTGCATTAAAAGTGCACTTCGTTCGGAATTTAGTCAAAAGTCGACTATTAGAGCTAAACTACTTACCTACCGATCGCATGCCGGCAGACACACTCACAAAAGCATTGGGGAGGACCAAATTATCACTTTTTTGTGATGACCTTCTCGGAACAAACACTTAACATGATAGGAGGAGTATTGAAAATATAATGTTAATTGTTTAAAGTGTGAAAAGACATACGTACCTCAATCCACGTGCTGATTTTATCTTGGTTATTTATGAAATGAGTAAATGCAACAAGGAGCTAACACGTGCTATTTATACCACATTTCTCCACAACTTTTCATATTTTTATATGTGATATGTTGACCCTTGATCTCTTAACGAAGTAAATTATCAGAGTAAATAGCTCTTTATAATCGGATGTTATAAGAAGTCAAGGAAGCTATAAATTAAAGGTGATCACCATGAATGTAAAATTGCGGTAATTTAGGGTAATAAATAGGGACTGAATTTTGTGTTAATCGACACAGTTGTCAACCACTATTTCTAATTTAACTATTCGATTACAAGATTTGTCTCTGCGTTCCCATTAGCCGACACTCTGGAGGCGAGCTTACTCGTTGATTCCAGAGTCAAGATAACTCTCGCCAGAACGATCATTTCCTATTTTAACCCCCCCCCCCCCCCTCTAATTCGTTATGATCCCCCCAGTTATAGAGCACGTCGTTACATAGTAATTCATTATATAAAATATGGCTGTTGCGTCTGGCTTTTCTCAAACGGACGGATCCCTTTTTTTCCGGTCTGGCCAACCAAATTCTGGTCTTCCGTTTGGGTCTTCGGTCTGCAAATTTTGGCATTTTTGGTCCAGACCCAAATTCAGTTCAATCTCGAAATATCCGCGTTCTGTACTCCAACCTTATGATAATTCATTATCAATCTTTGTTCACGCATATGAAGGCATGTTGATGTGTAAACAGTTATTGGGTCGTTCCCACTATACCACCCCCCCCCCCAGCTTAGTGGGCATGTAACCTATAGCCCCCCATTCATGGTAATTATACCATAATGGGGGGCTATAATTTCATGGGAGGGCTATAATGGGAAGGACCCCAGTTATTTACCACTCGTGGGGTCTTTCCCATTATAGACCCTCACGAAATTATAGCCCCCATTATGTTATAATCATCATGATTGGGACTGTAAGTTATCTGGCCACTAAGCTGGGGGGGGGGGGGAGTGAAGGGGGGCTAGAATCAGAAAGACCCGGCTTTTAGTTCAGGAGTAATATGCTAAATTAAAGGGTTACTAGTACTTTCGGGGTCTTTCCCATTATAGCCTCCCCACATGAAAGTATACCCCCCATTATGGTATATTTACCATGATTGGGGGAGGGGGGCTATAATGGAAAAGACCCGTACTTTCACCATCGTACTTTCACTTACGCAATCTTCGCCTCGATAGCTTTATTACACAATTTGTTTGAAATCTTTTTGTTGATGCGCGTTGGCTAAAATGATCACGTGCGTTTTAAAAATTATTGTTTGAGTTGATGCATTTTTCATATACAGGATTTGCATGTTGTTTCGTCCAAACACCAAATCGCGGACAAATCAAATTTTTAAATCTAAACTATACAAAATCTTTATTTTAATTTTGTCAATAGAAAGCATTTAAGCTTGAAGTAAGATATTACAAGCTTTTAAAACTTTAATAATATACTGCTTACAGTTCTATCTGTATAACAGATAATAAATTATTACATAATTTTCATCGGTTAATTTCCGTTGAGAGATCGTTACGTATTAATCACTGGACAAGAGGGATAAAATGAAGGCTGACCAGATGAAGGTGGATCCAGCCACCGCCATGCCACCTTCCGCCATGTCCTCCTATTCCTACATTCCACCCAACAGAGAGTACCCAAAAGAGGTCTCCTATTTCAACTACAAAAAAGAGGTCAGTTGTTTTCAAAACCATTATAGCATATTACCGGGGACATTGATTTTCCACAAAAATAACGGGGAAAAGAGTGTAAGGAGTGTAAAAATTAAAAAAAAATACACCTTTTTCATTTAAAAAATTTACACTCTTACACTCTGTTCCGATAAACAGGAGTGCAAAACGGATTACACCCTAATCCCCGTCAATTAGGGGCGAAATAGGTTAATACTAATATTGACCGGACCCAGTTTAGTGGGATTGCAACGCATAGCCGTATAGCGTCCTCGGATCTTTTTTCTGTTTGTGCCCCCCTCCCCCCCTCCTCCCCTCCCCCCTCCTCCCCCCCCCCCCCCAGATCATTACACTTGTTGAGGAATTTTGTTTTTCACTTGTAAGATATTGCCATTTTTTAATCGTTTTCATTAGACAAAAACGATCAAAGCCCTTACGTGGTAATATTAGTTTTGTTCGTTATTTCGTAGTTATTTTTATGTAGGAATTGATCTTTTTTTTTCAAAAAACGACGAAAAAAAGTGATCCCAACTGCGCCTCGAACCATTGAACTCACGATACATTACCTGATGCACTGCCCACTGCGCTATCAGGCCCTAATACAGCTATGCCGAAACGATCTAATTAAAAAACGACGATTTCATTTGAAAATTTCATTTGAAAAAACGACGATTTCATTTGAAAAAGAAAAACAACGTAAGAAACAACAAAATACGACAAAGAAACGATCAATTCTTACACTTAAAAGACGACTTAAACGACGGAAACTAATGAAAACAAAGAAAACGACGACAAAACGACGAAAACTACGATTTCTTACAAAATATTGTCGTTTTTTCGTCGTTGTCGTCAACACGGGTATGCGCCCCCAGCTACAAAGCACGGGCCGTTACATAATAAAGCATTCTGTAAAAATATTGCACGTGCGTCTGGGGGGTGCAAATAATATGCGCCCACTAAGCTGGGGGACACAAAATCAAAATGAAAAGATCTTTTTACACTAGATTGGGAATAGGCGGTTGTTTTGCTTGTTTTCAGCCAAAAGAGGTGTTCTCGTATGACCGTATCTTCCATCAACCACTGGGATACAACCAGAAACTGCACAGAGACGACAGGGAACATGCGAAACACGAGGGACTTGATATTCACCAAGAGGTTTGTCATCGTCAACTCAATCCTCTTATGCCTTTTCGAGTCTTTCCAATTAAAGCCCCCCCCATATTTTTTTTTAATCTGCAAACATGTAAATTAAACTAACCACTTGGTTAATGTTACATGTTAGAAATTTATTAATCAAACATTATTTTTTTTCTAATTTATAACAAACTAAGGTTCGGTTTTCGTAAAATAATTTAATAAAAAATATGTTTAAATCCTGCAACCCTTCTGTCTATTGTTGGAACTCTTTCGTGTCGTTTAAGCATTTCCGCTGTAACTTTTTGTTTAAATTTGGTCTTCGACGTTTCTTTTCTAATTGTAATTGGAAGTGTGTTCCATTTTCGAATATAGTTACGAACAATTGAACCATTACTCCATTTTGACTTACATTTTTGTTCTATGAAAAGGTTATGGGTTCGTTTGTTTACAATAATAGGCACGTTTTCTAAAAATCTGAAATGTTTATTAGAGCGATTTCTTGTTTGTTGGAGAATATTAAAAAACCTATTTAAAGACACCCGTGTTATTTGGAGCTCTGCTGGAAGAATTTTAGTCTCCAGAAGTAGATCTCTGGCAGTATCGTATTTGGTTTTGATAAAGCAAACTTTTATTCCCCAGTTTATCTGTTTGTTAATTCTGTCGGATCTTTTCCGTTTGTGCCCCCCCAGCTTAGTGGGTGCATATTATTTGCAACCCCCAGATGCACGTGCAATATTTTTACATAATGATTTACTATGTAATGACACGTGCTCTGTAACTGGGGGGAGCATAACGTACTGGGGGGGGCACAAACGGAAAAGATCCATTCTGTCAATAGAGTAAGATGGTAAATTTTGAAAAAAATTGCGCTAAAATCTAAATGAGACAAAACTAGTGATTTAAAAAGATTTATTCTTGTTTTTAGCGGTACTATTACCTGCTTGTGGTCATATTACCTATAGCCCCCTCTGCAATCCTGGTAAACATAATCGGGGCTGTATTTTTGTGCGGGGGGTTATACTGGTAAAGACCCGCCTATTCTGTTTGAAGGATCGGAAATCTATTCTGTTTCAACCCCCCCCCCGTTCTTTTGCACCCACTAAGAAATTACGTGATGTTATCTAGCACGTTACTATTTAGGATAATAATACCTGCGCCGGGAGCGTAACAGTTATATGCCCAACATGCTGGGGCATGCTGGGGGGGATGACGAGGATTATTTATTATGTTGCAAAATGTTTTTTTTAGCTTAGTGGGTGCATATTAACTGCGCCGCCAGACGAACGCGCCATATTTTTACGTACTGCTTTCATAAGTAATGACACGTGCTCTGCTTTGACTTCGGATTCTCAGTGTTAACTTAATTTCGTGTACTTCAATAAGTAATGGTCAAGCAACTCTGCTTGAAGTCACTGAGAACTTCTGGCGTTTATCGAGAACCGCGAAGCGGTTCGAGATATTCAGTCAGAATTTTGAAGTGACTTCTGCAGAGTCACTTAACCATGCTTATAACACGAAACTCGCACGTTTTAAAATGACGAAAGTCAACGAAATGCAGACTTTCGGCATTTTAAAATGTGCACGCGAGTTTTTTTAAGCACTTTCCGTGCTTACCCTCGTAACTGTCCTTGTGAGATTCATTTTGAAAAAGATTTAAAAATTTATACATTTGTTTTAAAAGAATTTTTTCTGTTTCAGTTTTTCTAAGAATTTGGGGTCGTTCTCATTGAAGCCCCCCCCCCAGCTTAGTGGTCAAATAATCTATAGCCCTCCAATTATGGTAATTATGCCATAATGTAGGCGATAATTTCATGGGGACTATAATGGGAAAGACCCATAATTTGCTGTATTGAAAAAGGCTGAAAAGTTTTTCTGTTTAATAAAGAATATTTTTCCAGAAAAGCATAAGGTTTATTTCAAAAGCTGATTTGTAGTTTTTCATAGCGTTCCTCTTAGTTCAGAACTTTGCTATACAATCAAATATTGGGATCTTTTTGGTTAGTACCCCCAGCTTAGTGGGCGATTATTATATGCGCGCCCAGAGGCTCGTGCCATATTTGTTTGTGTGGGCATGTGCTTTGTAACGGGGGGGGGGGAGGGTGCATGACGTACTGGGAGATGGAAGACAGAGGCCTTTTCAATCATCTTTCTTTACAAATTAATTTTTTTCTCATTTTCCATAATAGCCTCCCCCCAGCTTAGTGGTCAGATGAAGCATAACCCCCAATTATTGTAAATGTACCACAATGGGGCTATATTTTTTGGAGTCTATAATGAGAAAAACCCCATTTCAAAAAATACTCGAAGAAAATTTGTGTTTTGGCGGCCAAAGATTTAACTGCTCTCAAACAAAGTCTGTAGCAATTATATTGGTACTGCGCTCTTTTACCGACTCATTGAGGTGTTTTGTCGGCTTTAGCATGTCTGTTCATGACTTGAACTCTGGCTTATTTTTTTTTTGAAAAAACATTGACTTCTGCTCTAAAAGGTTGTCTTCTGTTGTCGAACACTGGAGTTTAACTGTTACAAAGTTTCTTATGTATAACAATGAGGAACTGCTGCTGAAGTTCATCGTCAAAAGATTTTCGTGTAAAGTCTTTTTTTCAATAACACCATAACTGAACCCCCCCCCCCTTTATGCAAACTGCAGATACCCCAATCTACCTACCCCGCCCACACCCTCCTTGCCTATACTCGTCCACCTTTCTTATGCTCCATCACACCCGGTGATAACCATCGCCCCCACCATTTACACACGCACACACTAATACACACTCTTGAATCCTCAAGCCTACCTAGCCTCACCTTTTACCCAACCCCCGCCCCCTCAAACCAACCCATCCCCACGCCAACCTACACCATGCCTCCCCCACCGACCCCATGTACCACCAAAACAACCAACCATCTTCAAGCCTTCAGCAGCTCCCCTCTCATACGCACACCACTAAACTTAAAGCTGTGTATGCATTTCCTGAAACAATTTCATGTCTATAATTTATTAAGACAATTAATATATTCACTTATTTTGATATAGGTGAGGTTTTTGAAGATTTTTTAAGAATGTTTGAGTTTTCTCGGTATTCTTATTGACAATATTCTTAATGCAATTTTTCATTGCAGTGGTTTTTGTTGGATTTTTTTCTACTGTCGTCCTCAAAGAGGGATAGACAGGTGAATATTGGAGAGCATTAACTTCTCGTATTTATTTTGTTTCGTCACCTGGGGTCTTAAAAGTCTTATACCCACTAAGCGGGTGTATGTGTGTGTGTTTGCGCGCGTGGGGAGGGGACGTATTATGCCCACTAAGTGGGGGATATGTCAAAGTTCTCTCAGAGCTTTACTCTCCGCCATTTTCTTAGTATCTGAGTATGCGTTTTACCAAAACACAAAAATTTTTGATGTGAAGGATGGTTCTTAGGAGTTTGACGCCTCTCCCTTTCTTTACCCCCTCACTTTCTGCCACAAGTCACCGCGCAACCGGCAATCCCCTACAATCGCCCAACCGCAGTCATGATCACCACACACACCATCAGTTAAGTTGAAGCTAGCCTCCCTGCTCCGCAGCTAGATACTGACGAAGCCACACGCACGCCAGGCGTTCGAGAGCGATTCACCCGACGATAGTCGGTTATGTTTTCCGTTATGTTACTCAACCCAGCGCTTAGTGGTTACCATTGCTGCCAGTGCTACATTAATGCATAGTGATTTGCATTTTTCGCCTGGTGAATTTAACCCACAAACTTTTAAAAGTTGGGATGAATAATGGGAACAAAATTCGGACCTTCCCATTAATGGCCCCTCCCCCTCAAAAACGCACACTAATTTTGGGATTTCTTAGTTCACCGTGGCTGATACACGGTATATGATTACTAAATAGATGAGGTGGGGTTCTAATGAGGAAGATCCTTTTTATTGTTCAGTTACCATTCTGAAAGCACAGAATAACATTTTGGGGCCTTTCCCATTATAGCCCCCCCCCCCAGCTTAGTGGTCAGATAACTTCTAGCCCCCCCAATCATGGTAAATATACCATAATGGGGGGGCTATATTTTCATTGGGGGCTATAATGGGAGAGACCCACATTTTGGATCTAATCTGCTTCCTCGCCCCAGTGTCATTCATGATATTTTGGCTCCTCCAATTAGCTTAGTAGGAACCTGGATTTTTAAAATTTCCGTGGAGCTATCAATTTTCTCAATCAATATATTACGCAACCGCTCTTGCCGTAACAAATAATTTTCTTCGTTTTTTTTCCGTTTGCGTCAACCCGGTACGTTATGCCTTGCAGTTATAGAGCACGTGTCAATTCACAGCAAATCTTATCGAAAAAATATGCACCCACTGAGCTGGGGGGCAAATGGAAAAGTTCCCAATATTTGATTGAATTACAAACTGTTGATTTAAAAGGAACGCTATGAAAATAGACAAATCCGGCTTCCAAAATAAACTTTATCGTCCTCTGGAAAAATTTTTAAGAAAAAACCGCTTACATCAAATTATATTATTAAATCTGAATTATATAGTTTCTCTTGCCAACAAAATTGGCAAAATTTTTCAGAAAATTGAACTAGGAGAAAAAATTTTCTACAAAAGCATCTTTTTTTTAAATCGTCATTTTAAATAAGATCTCACATGGACAGTGACGATGGAAAGCTCGGAACGTTCTCATTGATGTGCACAAAATTACGTTAACACTGAGAACGCACAATGAAAGTCAAAAATATTTAGGAAGTTTTTTCAGAGCTTCGAGAAGTTAGAGAATAAGAAAACTAAAAGTCATTTTTATCTTTTCATTTTTGCGTTTCCAGGTTGGAATTTATTGTTTTTTTGGTTCATTAGATATCTGGGGTCCATATGTAGATGATATTTTTAATTTGTTCAAAGTTTTAGTCACAAAAGATGCTGTACAAAATAACTGTACCAATCACAGCAGGCTCAACATTAAAACCATTTAAGAATAAATAAACGACAAATTGAGCTTTGAGGCAGCAGACTAAGCGCTTATGAAACTTTAGAGACTCTATGTGATGCAAATGACTGACATAAACTCTCTAGCTTTCTCGTAGTCAAAGAAACGCAAAAATTTTCCCCTTATCTCTATCATTCCACAAAAAAAATTATATAATTACTTTTTTATTATCATCCTTCAAATCCATTCCTTATTGCAATCCAGAGTGTAATTCTACGGAATCAGAGGAATGAAGACCTGTAAGAAAACAATTTTTTGTTGTAAAAAATTTTCTTGAAAATTCCAAAATTTGATGTGAAATTAAAGATATATTAAGATTATTAAAACTTCCGACAACTTAGGGCTTAACATAGGGACTAACAGTGAGCAAAAGTGGGCCACAACTGCGCGAAGTAAAAACAATGTTGTCTAATAAAAATACAGAAAATTTTTATTAGAACTTCTTCATTTGCGACAGAAAATCATAAATAGTCGAATTCAGCCAGTCTTTTGTTTTACTCACTCTAATGTCAAAGAGACTTTTGCATCTCCAATACCACTGATAAACAGAAACTTGGTTGTAACATTCGAAAACCCGTTGAGCTTTGAAAACGTGTTTTTTTAATGTTCCATAACAATTCGTCAACCCATTTATAGCTGGCAGAGTTGTGATTGAAGGAATATGGACTGCTTTTGTAATGATTGGGGATTAAAATTACAAATTTCTAAGCTTTACTAAAAAAGTTGTATTGATCGAGAATTAAAATTCAGTTTCACTAAATCAAAACTTAGTCCTAAAATTATTTCTATTTCTTAATGTGTAACCAATAAATAAAAATTTGCGTGACTTCAAACATTATGCTGCCAAAACAATTGTTTATGAAATCTGTAAATATGAATAAGTTCTGGAAGGGCGTCCCGCTTTTTCACCCCTGTTAATTTAACCCCCTATCATTTAACACCAATTTATTCACCCCTGTATCATTTAACCCCTCTATCTTTTAACCCCTCCATCATTTCACCCCGATTTTAATCTTACTATGAAATAAGGATTATTAAATTAGCAATATAATTATTTGGCCATGCCTCAGCGGCCCGTGGGACTTGATATGAAACTATCAAAACCGAACGTGGGATTAGTTTATCCACTTAATTATGACAAAACATGCCTTTAATGTCGCCTACTAATTAGCGGGATGAAATGATAGGGACAAATATAATACAACGCCACAAGTGGACGTGATAATAATTACATTGAATAAGGTTTAGGTTGTCTATCACCAACTTTAAATGGCAATTAAATTCGCTAGCGAATAAGAATTGTACGCTAACCTATACATACATCTTTGTTTATTCGGAGCGTCAGTTTTTTTTTCGGAGTATTTTTTTAAATGTGAGTCATATTAGCTGCTTCGGGATGTTCTTTAACGTTTGTAGAGATAATGTCTTTTGCGAAGCTATGAACGCTACTGTTGTGGAAAATATAGATAGAAATTAATTTAACCTATCAATTTATAATACTTTTTAACTTGTGAAAAAACCTTGAAATTTGCTGTTTAAAGCAATGTTTTGGAAAAAGAACTCCGTTTGGTCGCAGTATCAACGCTAAAGTTTGCTAGGAAATGTACGAACAGAGGCAAACTGTTTTAGGAGATGTGGTTTTCGGCGGCAAATACGGCGGGAAAAGTCACGGCTGGAAACCGGGATTCTTGCAAAAATTCATTGTAAAAATTCGGATCTATTCTGTTCCCCCCAGCATAGTAAGCGTAAATCTTTTGTGACCCCCCGGCGCTTGTGCTATTTTCTAACATAGAACTTTTTTCAGGAGAGCAGCAAAGTGATTCCCTCTAAAGTGGCTTCAATCTACGGACACAATCTAGACAGGGCCATGGACCCTAACACGAGGGATCACGTCAGAATAGCCCACGTGGAGAACACCTTCTACAGCAACAAGTACATCCCAGATCTGGCCGAAAAGGATCTCCAGCTGGTCAGACTCGAGGCGGCCAGGAACTAAATTGACCAGAACTTGAGAGGCTTTCTTAATAAACGTTCTAAAATTCTCATTTTTCCATGACAATCGAGCACCGAAGCAACCCCCCCCCCCCCCCCGGCTAAGTTTCAATTGGCATAGTCTTCCTTTCAAAGCCATTGTGGCCATATCACAAACTGTGAGTCTCTTTTACGCATATTAAGATACTAAGTTGTCTTATATGCCTATAAGAGCTGTGTTCTAGGAATCCCCCAGATTTAAAGTTTTCGTTCTGTTTCATGTTCTAATGCCTCTCACTCGAACTTCGAAAGCCCCCTTAATTATCGTAACTTTAACATGACGAATTATGTTAGTTGTTTTAATTATAATATGCATAAAACAAGTTTTGACCGACGTTTAGCTTTCAGAAGAAAAAGCTGAGTACAAGTTTAGTCCCCTGACTCCGCTTTCAACATTGGAGACTCCTTATACGTTGATATGAAAGATTTTTATTTGGTCTCGGACAATGTTTGAAGCTATTATGTTTTTGAACATGCGCGTCTCTTATGCAAATTTTTTGCTTTAGCATTTTCCTCTAGAACAATTTTTCAATTTCACCTCTCGAGTGATTTTTTTCCGCTTGATTTTTTAGTGGACCTAAATTGCTCTTTTTCAATTATTCTCCGCTAAAACAAAACCGATTGATACGAAATGGTTCCGCCTAGTACGGCAGAAGCCGGGTGCTTTCATGACTTAAAAACCGCTTAGCCCATAGCCATAGCCTATAGGACCTTACGCAGGCGGAATAAAAGCGTTAATATCCAAAAAATTACATTCTAATGAACAATATTTATTATTATTTTTTAAAAAAATAATCAATAGGCCACAATTTTTCAGATTGCGCATAAGCTTAAAAACGAAAGCGATTTTTTTTTGCAGAAAAAGCTTAAAAACGAAAGCGATTTTTTTTTGCAGAAAAACTTGATTTGTTAGAACAACTCAGTGGAACTCTGTTTTTTTTTTATTATAAATAGTTGGGCTTTTTAAAAGCTTCGGTCCCTTGCTTGAGTAGTTTCAAGTAAAAATTTTTTTAAATAATCTATGAGTAAATGTTTAAAATCAAAAGAGGTCTCAACTTTTTTCAAATTAATTGAGACGCTGAATTCATTTGAACTGTTTCCGAGATACCTTTGGTGCACAACTGTTAATGAATTTCCTTGAATAATTTTATCCTTGAGCTCTATTCTCTATCACTAAGGTGTGGTACCTTTCAGTCAATATCTTGCACGTGTGAACTTACCTGTTCATTTTTTCTAAAGTAACAAAAACAATCGTTTTGGACTAGAATATTAGATGAGGGACTGAGGTGAGGCATATTTACGCGCAAGTTTTTCGAATAAGTTTTCTAGAGAGAATTTTTTGATTTTTTGTCTGTCCGTTCCCCGCGTACATCATGTGCCCCCAATTATAGAGCACTTGTTATTACACAGTAAATCATTATCTAAAAATTTTGCCCGGGCGTCTTGGGAGGCGCAATTAATATATACCCCCACTAAACGGGGGGCTCAAAAAATATATCCAAAAAATTACATTCTAATGAACAATATTTATTATTATTTTTTTAAAAAATAATCAATAGGCCACAATTTTTCAGATTGCGCATAAGCTTAAAAACGAAAGCGATTTGTTTTTGCAGAAAAAGTTTCAGAAATTTTTAAGGAGTCTGTTTTGTTTTGTATTGCTAAGCTGCCCTCATAACTGTGTCTGAAACTACATCAAACCAACATTATATAGTGTTTTGTTCAAGATTGCATTTTGATACAATTGTTCAGTCTCGCAAATATCACCTCACACTTATTTTGAGCTGCTAGTTACACCAGTTTAATTGAACTCAAACTTAACGCTGATAACGTAAGCTGATTTTCGCTCAGCAAATATTTTTTTTGTCTTACAATTTCGCCGCTTTATTGGTTTTCTAAATAACATCTATTATAACCCTCTGAAACTTGTTGTTAGCATCCGCTGTGTTCTCTTGCTCTGTATTTAATAGAGCTGATAAAAGTTCGGATCCGATTCAAATACTTAAACAAAATAGCGTTGCCAAATTGCGAGTTTTTTGGCCAAAAAATGTCCCCAGTTTTACCCCTTTCGCATGTTGATGCATTGTGCTGGATATAGAATCAACTTTCGCGCGTTTCATTGAACAAAAGATTTAAAGTAAAACCAATTTACAAAATTTGTCTATGGATTTGGTGAAACAAATATAATTTTGCTCTAAAAGCGCGGAATTTATAAAGATAGTTAACGATAGTCAAAAATAAAGGAAATTGTTTGAAAGATATGTAGACAATAAAATTTGCACTGTTGCTGAAAACCAGCATACTTTTAAAAAGAATTTAACTATCTATATAAGTACCTAAAGTTCACAATGGAACATGTTACAGCTGCTCTCCTATCAAAATTAAGGAAAACTTTACAACGCCCAGTTCGTTTCAGCCGATTCAAATCTGTCCGGATATTGTTTTTTTGCAGTTAACTTCTGTGAACTGTATTGTCCGCTATACTCTAGATTACCGTTGCATTATTTGGTACTCAACTAGCCTCAATAACTAATTGCACAACTTTGCTGTATAACAAACCTGTTTCTCTCAGAACAACAAATTATTTCAAATTGAAACAATAAAATTTTGTTGAGTTTTTGGTTAATAACTCTAATAACAAAATGAAATGCGAAATTGTAATTCCCACAAATTGTAGCATTTTAACTTGGCTATAATTTGCAAAGTTTGAACTTTCTATCTCAAGGATTGAAAAAAAAAACAGTCAGAATTACAGTAATTGTAACCGATTAACAATAATAAACTTTCAAAATTTAATGCTAGCAAGTCTCTCTATTGGTTTTAGTAACACCAATTTTGAACCAGAGTAGGCTTCGTTAAAGCCTTTAAGAGCAACTGACAATGTGCTTTGCACAAAGTTTCTCTTACTTGGGATTTTTGTTTATCAGATAGAAAGTGTTGAGAATATCAAAGTTAATTCTTTTCAGCAAGTCAAAGTTAATTTAAAACTGTACAATCACTAATATGATGTATAAAACAAGACACGATAACAAGTAATATACCCTTCAAGAAAAGTGCTCCAAAACGCGCTGTATGTTAGTTTATTAAGACAAAAGTAACGAAGTTCAACTGATTTTTGGTAGTTTTTCAGGCTCTATTTATACTGCCGTACATAGCAAAATTGAATCTCTTATTGTTTTTAGATCACTATATCTTAATATTTTCTGTATAAACTGAGTTTGCGGATCGGAATACCTTATATGGTGCCGCGCACTCTCTGAATTGTTATGAAAATTGTAAAATTCTTTGAATCTGGCATACCATGTTGGGTATCTCTTACACCATTTGAGCTCAATTCGTGCGATTGTGAACACGTGAATATGTGGCAATAATAGATTAGTTCGAGTTTGAGAATCAGTTTAACTTCATGTACGGCGATTGCTTACTAATAATAGTTACTAAACAAAAAATATTAACAAAGTGAACAAATCCGTATGGCTTCGAGAGAATGTAGCATTAAACTTCGCTTGTCATGCTATTCTAGCTTTGCTGCTTGAAGTGGCCTTGCAGCGCTATACAATTTGGTTGTTGAATTAGTAAGCTAAGCCCCCAAAAAACAAAATGATGCAACTGTATTTTTAGTTTGTTCTAGACATTAATTTTTTTGGGCCCTGTTATTAAAAGTTTTTTGTAAAAAAGCGGTACCAAAAGAAACTGAAACTACTTTTTTTGAATTCCGAAGTTGTGCAACAATGTAGATTAAGAAAAGATCGTAGAAGATGCTGGAAATTTCATGTTTAGAAGTGCCACGGACTAGCAAAGCTTCGATGACGCGTTAGGAAAAAATTAGTAGTTTTTATTTGAATTCGAAACAGACTTGCGAATCAAAAGGTAACAAACGCGTCATTTTTTGGAAAGAGATCATGAGCATCACTTTCTGGAAAAATAGCTAAAGCTGGACCGCAAATTGCAACTGACAGCATTGGAGAAGAGCGACCTACGTTCTCAGACAGCAAGAACTCGTTACAAGTCATCCTTCAATTGAGCCTTAGAAAGGAAAGATATCTAAGACTAAGCCAATACGATGAACTACAAAACACCAGTTCAACCAAAACTTGATTTGACGTCAGCCCTGAATGGAATGAAGATAGGCATCCATCTGAACCCTCGCTGTCGTTCATCAGGATTTGAAGCCAGAGACATTTTGCTGAAAGTCGTTATGTGGATGAACAATAAACCAACCTTTAATCAGCACCATCTTAGCCAAAAACGAAATTAAACAATTTTGATGACAACCTGCTGTAGTAGGTTGAGGTATCTAGCATGTTCATCGCAACAGTGGATGAGCGCATGGAAAACTTAAGTCAATTGAAGACCCTGCTAGGAGGCAAAGCGGAAGTTTCAAACCCCGGAATGGGGGCGTTCTGGAAAATTATTGAGAGCTGCCTGGTTTGTTGTGGAGAGAAATTTTTGCAGTAATTTTCTAAAGCGAAGTGCAGTTTTTGAACACGAAAATCTGAAGCAAGTTTTCGACCACGTCAGTCTGTTATCAAACTAAAATTTCAATTTGGCATCATTTTGGGTCTTGATGCCAGTGAAGAACAAAAAGCGTTGGACTAAATGATAGGAACAAAAAAAACAATCGCTATTTTAACAAAAATAAGATGGGTAGTTAGTTTACCCATGTAGGACAAAAAAATACAAATTGTTTGTCATTTCTCCCCCACACAAGACGTTAAGAAGAGGTTTAAATCCATCTGGAAGCAGAAAAAGTCATCCATAGCCATCATGGCCAGTTCAAAGAAGGGACTGCAAGCACAAAAGCTGCAAAAATTCACAACAGGCAAGAGGCATAAAGTGGGAATGCTTGTGAGTAAACTAGAGCCTAACTTAACTAAAAACTGCAGCTCATCCTTGGGTCAGCTCTATTTTAACTGATCCAATGTTACAATGTTACATTGATACCATGGTGATAAATCTGAATGACTTAATTTTCAAAGGCAATTTTTGGGATTTCGTGGTGAATCCAAGCAAACCCGACACGATCCGCCTTTTGGCAACGCTGAATTGAAAGTGAAAGAAATGTGTGGAGGACAGGCTAAAAGTAGGACCTGATGATTCACACCAGTTGACGATCGGAGAGAAATTCAGACTGTATGAAGATCCAACGGCTCTGACAGCCAATATGCAATCGGGGTTCCTGCAGTTGCAAGTTCATGAAAAAGATAGGAGCTCCCTGAGATTTCTATGGAGACCAAGAAACATTAAACCGCTGTGAAGATACAATTACCAAAGCCACGTTTTTGGAGCAAACTTTTCAACAAGGTGCGCATATTTTGCATTGAAATGAGTCGGCACTGACCATAAAGGTGAACTTCCTATTGCAGCAAAACAATTCAAAACAATGTCTACATGGATGATTTGATCAAATTAGTGTAGACACTGATCTGATCAAATCCGAAAACATTCCGGAGAAAACGATCGAGGTTTTCAGTGAGTTACAACATCTTCTCCCAAATCATGAGTTTAAGCATGAAGAACACACATGAATTTCAGCTGAAGAGATGAGCAACAAAACAGATGCAATTATAGCAATACCGGAGGCCCTAAAACTAATCTTCAAAAGCAAGTGAAGTTACGTTAAGCCAAATACCGAGGGATCATCTGTATTTGGGCTCAAGTGGAGTGTCACTGACTATAGTCATCAGGTTTGGAGAGGCCAAACAAAAAAATGTGAGGATTCCACAAGACAAAAGAAGATCTTGCTTCTGACATCTTCAATATTTGACCTGATTGGATTATTTTTTATATTGAGAAGTGTTCAATGAAAAGACCTCAGAAGAACATCTCGATTGAAAATTGACAGTATTGGGACATCAGAATGAAGCTTGATTCAATTGAAGAAGTTCTAGAGCGGCAAGAACAACTTCCTTTTATAGTTGAAACTAGCATCTAAAAAAACCAACAAAGTTAAGGAGAAAGCTCAGCTTCTTTTGCTTGCTGACGAATCCAAAAACACAATTTGTTCAGTTGCATACGTTGTAAGCCAGAAAAAAACTCACTCGACTTAGCATTTGACATTGAGAGTGGCACTGATGATATATCTATCAATACTGCTCTTGGAAATGCAAGCAGTGGTCATGCCAGTGAGATTGAATGTTTAGCTCTTGAAGGAACAAAACATGTAGATACACAGTTGCATTTTCTGTTGGGATACATTGCCGTACCACAAGGATATTTAGCTTTCACCCCAAACAGCAAGTGCCTGTGATCAATCGAGCGGCATTGACATAAGAAGTGCTCACATCTCAGCAGAAATTAGCACCAAACCAATCAAATTTGAAGAACTGAAGAGAAGTAGTTGGCTTACTAGGTCGGCATGGTTGGAGCAAGAAGAACGTGAATGAATTGAGCAAGTCAATTGAGTCTTTAATACGACGAAGAGGACAGACGGGTATCAATTTCTGTAAATCAAGCGGAAGAAAACAACAAAAAAACAGTTATTATGATTGGACTGAACATGTCAAAGACATTGCTCAGCAACAATTCTGAACTATTGGTGTAAGATTTGTCTAGCCGTCAAATAAAGCAAATAAATAACATTCCAAATCCGCAGAGTAAAAACAATCGCTCCAGTGATGGCAGAGTTACCTACTAGAATCTTCCTTTCTTGAACAGCCTTTGCAGACGCTGGGCAAAGTAAGAGCTTCAGTAACAGCGGGACAAGCTTTGTTGGCGCACACCAAGAGCTCAAATAGCATGGAAAAAGGAAAGGATTGAGGACGAGATCAGCAAGGCATTTTCATAAAGAGATGGTATAGAAGTTCAATCAGCCAAAAGCACCTCATTTTTGAAGAGTGTGGTATCAAGTGGTCAGAAATTTCAAGAAAGCAATATTCGCATTGTTAGGGAACCGATCAATTACAGAAGTTGTTCTCTTAATCACAATGTTTTTAATGAGCAAAAAGTGAAAGCAAGATCGATGGCACTAATCTAGGTTGATGTAAATAACCTAAATTGAAAGCTAGTATTTCCAACCACATCTTGCTTGACACAGGAATGTTTGTCTTCCTTATTTTACTATGCGCAGAAGAGTTTATCAATCATCGACAATTCTGTCAACACACTCAACTCGGACGTAGGACAGATTTTAGAAAATGAGTCAGCTTTGAACAATCGGCGGAATTGGAAACGCGAGTCCCACAGAAATCTGAACAAAAGTGTCCCGGTTTGGATAGTCTAGAACGGTGACTAACGAAGATATTACAGACTCGTTGGAGATACAGAAACCAATGAGAGCGCTGATTGAGCAATTAAATCAACGAACACTTATATAAGATGGAGTCTGCATGCGTTCTGTCGTGAAGAGCGCTCCAGTACTACCAATCGACGAAGATATTTTCACAAAAAGAAAACAAGGCCGGCGATTTTTGAGCTACGTTTTCTTTGCTTTCTCAGGAGGAAACTTGTATCTGCTAAAACAACTGAAAACCAAAAACTTTGGAGTTACTTGTTCTATTTTTCCACTTCTTGTTGATATAACACCTGTTTAACTGTTCATTCAAAGTTATAGTCTTAGTTATAATCTGTTTGCAGTTACAATTATAGTCACGTGGTAACATCAACGAAATGGGGGAAAACAGTAACACAATCATGACTCATTTACAGCAGCCAAAAATTACAGATTACTTGTTTATTTTACTCATCAAAAGAGAATTTTCTTGAGCTCTGAATGACGTTGTGATACCTTTTGCTGTGGAGGTATGTAATCTAGCCACGAATGTAGATTAAAGCCACGGTTGTAGATTAAAGGAATTGGATTCGAGGCGCGAATCCAATGTATTACTTAATCGTCGGATTACGGCTTTTAGTTTTATTCTGTAATAGTGCTACAAATGCAGCTCTATTGTGATGACGTGGAATTCCTTCGCGAATCAAATAGGATATTCTGACTGTAAAACTGAGAAGATTGAGAAAAGAAGATTAAGAATTTCAAGAATTAAGGTTAGCAAATGAATAGAAACAAAAATGGAAGTATGATCAAAACTGAAAACATGACTTTTTAGAGGGCGGTAAAATATACTGATGTGAAATATGGTTAGAAATGGCTTTTTCTAAGACAAAGACAATCTTAAATTTTTAAGTACAAATTAACTGGATATGGTACAACCGTACCACATATCCACGTCTTCGACAAATTTTAAACTGCACAAGTCTAAAATTTATAATAGTAGAAACATATGTACTGGTTATTACAGATAGTAGTTTATAAAAAACTTGAGCAATAACAATCCAACAGTTTGAGTGCACAGGTGGCGAGAAGACTATGCGAGTTAAAATAAAGGTAGTGAAAATCTTTTGCGTTTACATTTAGCTTTAAGCATGAAATATATTTTTTTTGCATAATTGAGAAGCGATCCACTAAATTTCACCAAATGGAGTGCGCCGTACTAAATATCCAACTTTAATTTAACAACTATAAACCAGTTCAGTTTACAAATAAATACCCACATGAAACAGAAATTATTGCGCAATTGTAGCACAATTCCATTATTGAACAATTTAAATAGATTACAGTTAACAAGATGACATTGTATGAACTTTGTAAACTAAAAAAACAATGGCATGAAATTATTCAGTTTTAAATGACATAGTTTTTTTTGCAAATTTCACATTTGATTTTGGGCGTCAAAGACGCTCATACTAATCTCTCTTGCATAGTCATCATACTTATATTCCTCCGAGGACCGAGTGCCAATCGGTGGAGGTGCTGGAGGACTGACTACTGAGAATTCAAAGATGTATTGAGTACAGGTGGTTGAAGCGCTTCTTCATGGATTTCTTTCGATTACGGGATTTGTGGGTTTGAGCCGTTTTGGCACAGGAACAGAATCGTTGTTGCTTACAGAGCATACAGAACTCTCGAAGCCGAAATAATCCGGAGCATTTCGGGTTCGTTTCGATTTGTACATTGAAGGAGAGGCGGTGGATGAGGTGACCAATGACGCAGCAACTGACGAAGCATTGGAGAGTGTTAAGTGTAACAGATGATTGACGAGAGCGATTTCTCCCCGCTTGAGGCTTTTTGGGCCTCCAGGAGGACATAGCTGTCGAAATGTTGCTATTTGCGAAAGAGATCCCAGAAGCAACGTCAGACTTAGTTGTACCGCGTTCAGTTAATTTGTACTTAATTATTTAAAATGTCATTTTATGAAGGTATAACGGTCGAAATTTATATTTTGCTCCTTTGTAAATACCTGATCTTGACTCTCTCAAGGATTCTTCGTGATTACCCGATCAATTTGAATATATGGTTCTTGGGAACCAAACGTTCGACGTCCTTCCATCCCGAGACTAAGATAAGTCAGGGAAACAGCTTTGTTGTCGCAAAACTTCCAAGGTTTGTCGCCACACAATATCCCTACGAGTTCTATTTTCTGACATCTATTCAGCCATGCATTCTTGAGTTGTTCGTTTCGAGTTTTTCGTTTTCTTTCACTCTGAGCTGTACCATTTTCTACATTATCTTCGTATATGGGTTCAGGAAGAAAAGTGACTTTGTCCGGTGGATCTTCACGAAGAGTATCTATTGAAATACCCTTCTTTGCCCGGATGGACAGTTTCAACTTTATCTGCCAACGTTCCCATCTCAAGGGTGGTTCTAATGTTGGTTTCTCCCAAAAGGGTTTAATTCCAAGAAGGGCACGTTCTTTGACTGCTGACTGCACCATGTGATACCTCTTGCTTTGGAGGTATGTAATTTAGCCACGAATGTGTTGTAGATTAAGGGAATTAGATTTGAGGCGCGAATCCACTGTATTACTTAATCGTCGGATTACCGCTTTTAGTTTTGTTCTGTAACAGTGCTACAATTGCAATTGTGATGACGTGGAATTCCTTTTCGAATCCAAATAGGATTATTCTGACTGTAAAACTGAGAATATTGAGAACTACTGAATTTCAAGAATTAGCGAACGCTCTGCTCTTGGGGTCGAATTCTGGTTAATGTTCAGTTGAATAGTGTACGGTTACATAGATTTTGGGGAAATAATGGTGAGAAGTAGTTATGTATTAGGCTTGAAACACTTTGCAGGGAGAGATTTGGCAAAAGTTAGATTTAAATAATTCTATAATGTTAAATTCTGTATAAGAATTTAGTAAAAAGAGTGTCATTATTAGGCTAAATAGGTTTTGGGGGGATGAAATTTGGTTGAATTATGGTTATTTAGATTGAAATTGTTGAAATTTAACAAAAAATTTGTTGAAAAGTGGGTAACATTTATTTTAGTTTTGTTTTGGGAGATGAATTTTGGTTAAAAGTTTGTTAGATAGAGCAAAAAAATACTAATTTTAATCCGTAAATTTAGTAGCAATTAGTTTAGTTTCAGTCTAAATACGTTTTGGGGAATTGAACCTGTGAAAATTTTGGCTATTTAAAGTGTAAACGCTAAAATTTTAACATAAGTTTGTCAAAAATTGGGTAAAAAAAATAAAATGCTTTTGGGGGGATGAAATTTGGTTTAATCATGGCTAGAAGGTATTCCAATAATTCAATTTGCATATAAATAAATTAAAAATTTGACATAGGTTACCCCACCCTGGTCAGAAAAATTTTGCAGGAGTACTGAATCAACTGCTTCTCTCTGTTTTAGTGTAAACACACTGTTTTTTGGCTCGAAAGCTGACATAATTTACGCTATTTGTCTCTTTTGTAGTGTGCATTCACTGCCTTGCGAACAGTTGTTTTATTAAGTTATTCCGCTCAGACAGAAAAACAATTCAGGCGTGATTCCGACTTCTGGGCGCACCAGTTATCAATTTAGAACAGGCCACTAAAAATCCCACAAAACGGGATCTCTTTATGTAATCAATATAATTTGACAAAACATATAACAAATCGAAGGCAAAATGTTTGACTAAGATCTGTTTGAGCTATAAGTCTCAGCTTAAAGACGGGGGGTGGGCTGACATTGTTAACTTATAAAAAAATAAATTTGAAAACACACACCTAATTTAAAAACAACCTACTAATTGCTAGTTGAATCGAGATGAGCTGGGGTTTCTATTACTGCAGTTCGGAGTTGAAATTGTAGTCTTCTATGACTGCAAGACTGATCTTGAACAGAACGCAAAAAATTGTTATTATTCTAAATTTGAAAAAGTTTTTTTTCTAGTTTAAACTAGAGTGTTGTGTCTTAAAAAAAGTATCTGGAAGAAAAGAAGAAGACTGTGGTCTGCAATGCGAAACTATTACAAAAAAATCCTTTTCCCACTTCGTTGAGAAAAACTTTAAAAACATTTCTCAGCTCTGTTTGGGCCGATAGGCGAGGAAAACCATGTTTACGCTCATAGTAAAACAGTTCCCCAATTTTCCTACTGGCCGCTAATTTGAGAGACTTCAATCTGCTTTTCTGTAAAAAATTTTTATTTTTGTTACTCCAAAAAATATTTAAAAAGCGGGTGCCTTTTAGCCTGGTTCATGCTTGCGGAGGTGCCTTAATTCTTCCATCTTTGCTTATATAACTTTGAAGTATAGGGGGAAGGGGGGTTATTGCTTTTCTTCAGATGCACCTGCTTTGCTTTTATTAGTTTCCCTGAGTTGAAACATGAGTCAAATATCAAGGAAACTGAACAGTATTAGCGCCGCTTACTAATATTTAGTTCTATTTCTATTTTAGAATTGGTGCTGGATAATCCAGGCCTAAACTGAGGCTTGAGTTTTAATTAGAAAAGTAAAAGCTCAATTGCTAAGATATTGTTAGCCTAAGTGCGCGTTAGTTTGTTTGGCGGGTGCTATGACTGGTCGTAAGTAACGCTTTAAAGTATGCGGTCGATATTAGCGATTAACTATCCGTTCATTTGTGGGAAGTCTATTGATACAAATATTGAATACAAAGATAGCTTCAAAGTGATTCTATGTTTTTCCTAATATATCATCGTTGAATTTAGATTTCCGTAATTATACTGCACAACAATTACCTTCTACTTTTTCCAAAAATATTTTCTATTTCATACGGGTTGGTTGTGTTTCTGAATATTTCCCTTTTTTTGAACAACTATATAGTCCAATTAGACGAACAGTTTTTTGAAAAAAAAGTTGTTGATCTGCATTCGCAACATAACCACCAATTTTCAGTTTTGGGATTTTTCCTGTAGAATATACTTAGTTTTTCAAGGTTTGTTATAACAGAAGTACAGCAGTAGACACAGAAGTAACAGAGACGTTAAAGAGAAGATATTTTAGACAAAAAAATCTGGAAAAAAAGAGATATGAAACACACAATGCAAAGATAGCTCTAATCATTAAAAGAAAACTACAAACATCAATATGGCTCCCAAGACTGGCTGGCAGCATTATTGGTAATGAAACGTTTGTTATTTATTAAGAAAAACTGATGTGTTTTATATGTTGCTAGACAGTTTCTTCTTTTTACTGATTGCTTTTTGTGCCACAGGTCAGAGGAGTTGGTTGGTGCAATCTGCTTCTTAAATTTTCGGTAACTCGTTTAAGTACATCATGTAACACCAATAGATTCTACTCGTTTCTCATTATATCCCCGGTCGAGGTGTCACCGCACTTCAATGCAAAATTATGTAAGATAAGAAGTGAATGCGGAAAATTTTGTAAGATAAGCGCTGAATGCTGTCAAATTACATAAATCAGGCGGTGAATGAGGTAAAAAAACCTTTATTGCCCGGTAGCGGTGAAATTACATAATTTCATCGCTGATTTTAGCGTTGAAATTACGTAAATTCACCCCGCTGAAAAAAATTGTCCAAATTATGTAAGATAAGCGGTGAATGCGATGAAATTGCATAATTTCACCGCTTAACTTATTGGTGAAATAACATAAATTCACCGCTTAGAAAACGTTTCGAATTATCTTTTGTTCAACGAAGTTAACATAAATTTAAAAGACGTCCGGAAAATTTACCCACAAATAATCATACATCCTTTTCAAACTGTTTTAAGCGGTGAATTTATGAAATTTTGAAACCTACATAAATTCTCCTTATTCTTCACATTCCACCGCTAAAATTTGTAATTTCACGGCTTATCTTACAAAAGTTCAACGCGTATGTTTTACATAAAGGAGAGTGAATTTGATTTAAAATCAAAACAAATTTGCTAGATATTAGTGAGAAGTGCCGCAGTGGAAGAAGAAGTTGCTGAGATGGAGGAGGTGAGAAGATCGAATCCGTGCAAGGACGGTAATTTGTAGTAAGCGTTGAAATGTGGTGACTTTTTGTAAGTTCATCGCTTACTCTAGCGGTGAACTTACATAATTTCACCGCATTCACCGCATTTCAGCGCAAAATTATGTACGAATTTTGCGGGGAAAAAAACTAACTTTTCGCCGCTTATCTTACATATTTTTCCGATTTTTCCTCGACCCGGGATTCAAAGTTAACTTTAGATTTCAAAAGCCCTGGATTCTTCCTCATAATACGTTTGCTTTTTTTATTCCCCGCTAAAATCTAGTGTTATATAATTTGGTGTTTGTGTTCTTCAATTTTGAGTAATTCTCAAGTCCAAATGGACGCGCAAATTTTTGAAGAAATTTTTCGTATATCTGTGTTTCTGATATAATCGACAACTTTCAGCATGTGATTTTTATAATGGAATTAACATAATACTTAACTTCGCAAAGATTGTTATTAAATTTCAACTGGTGTCATCTTAGTCCAAAAAATGCCAGCCTTTCTGATCATCTTCTTGGATTTTTGTTTTTAAATGTTTGTTTAGCATCGTACAATAGGTTTACCGAAATAGCATCGGCGTTGATGAACTACTTCTAAAGTATATCTTAAACTTTTAATGAATGTTCGTAGTTGTCATTAGAACGTGTTTCAATTTTATATAAAGGCAATTTTTTTTCTCTTTTAAAATATATTCTTTGTTGTCTAAGTATTTCTTTGGGCATATTTTGTTGTTTTTGTTGGTTTATCATTACAAAAGTGTTAGGTTTAGCAACGACCGATTTCTTCCGCAGATCACCGGAGATGTAACTTCGTTTATCAACGTTTAGCTTTGCTCAGTTAAAATAAAGGACAATAAATTTATCTAGTTTTCTATGGTTATAATTTCCATCCCTTCGAGTTCTGTTGATGTCATTAAATTCTCATTATACAATCCATTCTGTGCTGCTTCGGTCTCTAGTACCTGAGACCTAATGTATTCGTTGTAATCTTTCTAATTAATTTTTTGAATTAATGTTAATTATACTGTTGGCGTAGATAATTAATTTTCCTTTAATTGTCCACCCGGACCCTCGTCCCATAGTAAATCAGTACTGAAACATTGTATTCCATCTGTATATCGTCGGCCCAGTACTGTAACAGTGCATCCTAAGAGTATCTTGCTACTCATGATGTGCAGAGTAAGTCTCATAGATACTTTTTTTTAATGAAAATAGACTGAGCATTCTTGGTTTTGATTCCTCATGATGTTCATAGCAAAATCATGATAAATTATGAAAATTTCGAAAAAAATTTTGAAATTTTGGGCGATGCACTTTTTGAGCATGATGATGCCTTATAATCTTAATACGTTGCAAGCAACGTATTAAGATTAGCAAAAAACCCGCCAAAACCAGAAAAAACCCGCCAAAACCAGAAAAAACACGCCGAAACCAGAAAAAAACACGCCGAGTGACTGGAACCTGACAAATTCGGACCACAATTGCAGATTTTTGTTTTTTTTTTCAGATTGTAATGGAAGTTTACTTGAATGTCTGTTCTCAACAAAACAGAAATAGTTCTGGGCCGACAATATACAATTGGAATTCATCGTTTCAGTCATGATTATACCTAACGCTCAGTAACGCTATACCACTTGTCAGTTATTACCTGGTTTTTTCCAATCATAATTACCGCTTTCAGTGCTTCATTTTCCGGTAATCTGTTAAAATTTGTAATGAAATCTAATACGACTTAGTGGACGTGAAAATGTTTCCAACAAGCATGGGATGTGGGAAGTGAATAGGGGGGGGGGGGGGGTCTATTTGAACGAAGACCCGTTTCTGTTGTCTGTCAACAAAGGTGTAATGTTAGGAGCGGTGTGAGTGGGGGGGGGGGGGGTTAGGTATATCCTAAATTTAGGAGACTTGTTAACTAGAGGCATATAGCACCAAAAACGTCACCACGCCTGTCATAACCAGTTAAGTTATGACTACTAACTGTGTTATAAATCCAGAGGAAGGGAGATATAATTTTGTAATTTAAAATTGGCTGTTTCCAGTTCCGGAGCGTCGCTCCGACCTCCGATTCTGCAAATCTGACGAGTCCAAAAACGAACGGGGGGGATCGAACGAAACGAACCGTGGGGGGGGGGGTGTATTGGGGCGATCGAACGAAACGAACCTTCCGAACAAACGAACCCGAACGAAGGAACGAATTTCAAATAAGAGACTAGTGTAGTTTTACCCGAAACATAACGTACTGCTTGTGCTATACTTAATCTGATATTTAATGAGACAACTTTTTCAGATCGTTGTATTGATCTCTATTTTATCAAAGTGTCAACCAAATATGGCCCGACAAGTTACTGTACTTCAAGAAATAAACGACAAAAACAACTCGCCTCAACTTGCTGGCACTTCAACTGCTTTTGGTGGACAAAACGTACCGGATATGGGCGATGTGAGTTTCCTTCAGCCATTAATAAGATATCAAGTTGGAGGACTTGATATCAAACCAAGATTTTTTGATATGGTACGAATAGGGTTATCACTAAGTAGGAACTATATGCTAGAAAAGAATTTTGCTTTATCAA
>NC_134474.1:65398242-65400742 GCF_964194025.1 Convolutriloba macropyga
TCTTCATTGAATCTGATATCGAGTTCGGGTTCCGAGTCGGTCTCGATGTTCCAGATGGATTCTGCGTTCAGCATGGGTTGTTTGAGGCCTCTCCTTTTGTCTATCTTTATGCACGGTTGGCAATTTTGAGCGAGGGTGACGATTTCCCGGTGTATTCGCGGGAACCAAATGAGGTTTGCAAGGTGCATCATCCCGGTTTGTCCTGGATGTTTTCTGTGTATGGCGTTCAAAATTGGTTTTCGTAGCTGTGTTGGTATGAACAGTTTACCGTCGTAGAGGATGCATCCCATTGGTGTCACCCCTAGGTCGCGTTTCAATGAATGCCAGTACCGGCTAAAATGTTTTAGTGTTGTCCAGTCTTTGTCCTGTACTATCTGTAGTAAGCTTCGGCTTTGGGGATCTGCTCTGGTGGCCTCTGCAATGAATTCCTCTCCTAAGATTTTATGTAAATTAGTGAGGTACTCTGGTAGCTGTTCGTTGTTTGTGTTTGCGAATGGGTTGAAATGTTGTTTAGTATTGAGTGGGGTGCGTCCTAGTCCTGTGTTGTTTGTTTCCTCTGTCTGTGTTGCTATTGTGTTTGTGTTTGTTTCTGTGGGATTGTGTGGTGTGTCCATCTTCTTTTTGTTTTGTGCTCTGTGTCGTTTTGTTATGGGTATGCTGTTTGTGTCCAGATCTGGTCTTCTTCTTGTTGTAATGTATACTTTCGATGTAGATGGATTTTGTGTAATTTGTTTTGGAAGATAATGGTTGTGTTGTTTTGAATTGTTAATTTGAAAGTTTGTTAAGAAAGAAGGCTTAATAAGTAGCGACTGATTGTTAGCGTTAATTTGGCAAAAAGCGTGTTGCTTTTGTTCGTTCCAATTGGAATGGTTTTTGACGTCATTGTGTGCTCTAGTTTTTCGAGCATCTGATTGGCTAATTTTCTTTGTTGCGTTAACAGAGCGTATTTTAGCGATGTTATTATATTTATGACGTGGTTTTCATTCATGTTCTCACCAGTTGGTGGTGAATTAGGATGGCGGCTTAAATAGTCCGCGAATCCCTTGTCCTTTCCTGCGATATGTTCGACTTTGAAGTGGAATGGTAATAATCTGTCGACCCATCTTGTTAGTCGGCTTTGATACGTTTTATTTCCTCTATTATTTTTTAGTGCGGATAATAATGCTTGGTGGTCTGTTTGAAGGGTAAAGTGTGATCCATACAAGTAGTATTTAAAATGTTCCAGAGACCAAACGACTGCTAATAGTTCAAGTTCGTTTATACTGTATCGTTGTTCATTTTTGTTTAGGAACCTACTGGCGTATGCGATTGGATGCCAATTGTTGTTTTCTTTTTGTTCTGGGCATGCCCCTAATCCTTCTTTGCTAGCGTCGCATTTGACTCGCGTTCGTTGTTTATGTTGAAGTGTTTTTGTTCTATTATGTTTTTGATTGCATTTTTTATGTTTTTGAATGCGGCTGAATGTTTTTCGTTCCATTCCAGTTTTTTTTTGATGTTGATGATGATAGTAGTGGTCTTTTTGGTGCTGATAGTGTTGCCAGTTTTGGTATGAATTTGATTAGGTGGTGAATGCTACCCATGAATGATCGTAGTTGTTTGGGTGTTTTGGGGTTATCCAGTTGGATAATTGCGTCCGTTTTTCTTTTGGTTGGCTTTATTCTTTCGGCGTTTATTTTGTAACCTAACCAAGTGATCTCGTTTAAGCCGAATTCGCATTTGTGTAAGCTAATTGCTAGGTTTTCTTCATTTAGTCTATTTAGTGTTTTATCAATTTCTTTTTCGTGTTTTTCTATTGTGCCTTTTGTAATAACTATTATATCATCTAAAAATACGTTTGTTGGGTCTAGTCCGTCTAGTGTTGTGTCCATCATTTTTTGGAAGGTTGCTGGTAGGTCTGTTAAGCCATAAAATCCATTTAAAAACTTGTATGTGCCGGTAGCGTTGCCTCCTAATATGTTGAAGTTACAGTGCTTTTGTGTCTCCGGGTGGAGAGGTAACTGGCTGTATGCGTATTTTAGATCAATTTTGCTGAAATATAAGTTTCTTTCTTGTGTTTTTAATTCTGATATCTTCATACTAATTTTGTCCATTAGGTGGTCTATGTTTTGCATTTGGTATTTATTTTTGTGTATTGCGTCGTTTAATATCTTTGAGTCTAGTCCAATTTTGATTGATTGATCTGATTTTACTGTGATGACCACTGGACTTATGAAGTATTCATCCGAGCAGTTTGTTAGTTTTTGGATCTGTTTTTCGTCGATTAATTTTTCTCTCTCATTTTTTTCTGTTAGGTGTAACGGGATTCTTCGTCCTTTGTGTTGTGTCGGGTGGAATTCTTTTTTAAATGTTGGTTTTGCCACGTGGTTTTTTGATCTTCCCAAACGTGTACATAAGTGGTGGTATTTGTTGAATATCCATTTGGTTATTCGTTGATGTGTGTTTGATATGTTGAATAAATTTTTCTCACCTTTATTTGTTGTTGTCATTGTTAGGCGTAGGC
>NC_134474.1:65405742-65408242 GCF_964194025.1 Convolutriloba macropyga
CGGTTTGTATTAGGCGTTCTACTAATCCTATGGGGCGATGGTCGTTGGCCGGTGCGTATATTAGATTGATATTATAGCGATTACATAGTTGTTGTATTTTATTACCTTTTAGGCATCTGGCTTGATCTAGTCTTATATTTCTAGGTACGCCGTGTTGCGTTATATATTTGTTTAAAAACTTTTCTATGTTTGGACCGTTTGCGTTTGCGACTAATTTGAGGGTAGGAAATTTCGAGAAACGGTCGATGCATGCTAGGAAGTAGACTTCCCTTCCTTGCCCGTCGAGTATAGGTCCGCCAAAGTCTAGCTGTATTTCTTCGTTTGGTTCAGAGCATGGTGGAAGGGGGGACCAATCGGACTTCTTTATTATGCTTTTTAAGTTCTTACCAAATTCCGTACAGGGTCGACACGTTTTAGATTTACTGATTAAATCTCGATTGATAAATGGCCACCATAATCTTTGTCCCAATTCTGTCATGCCCCATGCTCCAGGGTGTGTTGAGTGGAGTACGTCGATTACGGAGTCTTTTAGGATGTTTGGTATTGCAAGTTTGTTGTCGACCAATATGCAGCCGTTGTTGACACTTAGGCTGTTCCATTTTGTGTGTATCTGTCTGCTGATTTGTTTGCATCGCGCTTGATCGTTGTTGAGAATGCAGTCTCTTATTTCGCGTAGTACTGTATCCCTGTTAATCATGGCTGCTATTAATTGTTTGTTGAAGATGATGTCAAGTTCTTTAGGGAGTTGGTCGTCCGATGAGCTGGTGGGGTGTAGTTCGTCCTTATTTGGGGTGGGGCTCAGATAGTTCCTCATTGAAAATGGTGTTTTCTGCGTTGGTGATTTGATGGTGGCGCTATTTGGTTTGTTTGTTGTGTGTTCCATTTCGTTTGTTTGTTTAAAATTAGGCTGTCTAATTGTAGCTGTGTTAATTGGCAAATGCGCTTCTGTAATCGTTCGCTGTGTGTCTTGTGTGTTGTTAATGACGTCATTATTCGTCATGTTTGTTTGTGGTTGGAATGTCTTGTGACTGCTGCGTAGGTTGTAATTCAAGTTTGTTTGTAATCTGTTTGTATTCGTGCGGCGTTTGTCGGTGTTGTCTCTAGATTGTGTGGATTTGTTCGACGATTCCGCTTTTGTTTTTCTGGGCCGTCCTCTTTGGCGTTTTGATTGGTAGTTTGTAGATTGGTTGGAATCGTGGGGCGATTGCAAGGTATGTGTTTTAATAGTGTTGGAATCGCTGTGTGTTGTTTTAGGATGGGGTTGTGTATTAGTAATGCTTTGTTTCTTTGGTCTTCCTCTTTTGCGTATTATATGAAATGTTTCTTTGATCATGTCTATTTGCGCTATTATAAAGTTTTCGTCGTATGTGCTTGGGGGTTTTGCCGGTTCGGACGGATTGCGAGACATATAATCTGCTAGTCCCATTTTTGTTCCTGGTATATGTTCTATATTAAAGTTGAATGGGATTAATCTGTCATACCATCTCGTTAAGCGGCTTTGATGGATTTTGCTGGAGCGTTCTTTGAGGATTGATAGTAATGCCCTATGATCTGTTTGTACTGTGAAGTGATGGCCTAATAGATAATGTTTAAAATGTTCTAGTGCCCATACTACGCCTAATAACTCTAGTTCGTTTATGCTGTATTTTTCTTCCGCTTTATTTAAAAATCTTGAAGCGTATGATATTGTCTCCCATCCGTTGCATGTTTCTTGTTCTAGGACTGCTCCTAGGCCTGATCTTGATGCGTCTGTTTTAACTCTGGTTTTTCTTTTTGTGTCGTAGTGTGTATTTTCTGTTAAGTTGCGTATGCAATTCTTTATATTTTCAAATTTTGTTTGGTGATGTTTTGTCCAAACATATTTCGTTTCTTTTCGTAATAGATTTCGAAATTCACGGCATAGGGGTGCGAGGTTCGGTATAAATTTCGTTAGGTGATGTACGCTGCCTAAGAATGATTTTAGTTGTTTGTTGGACGTGGTTGGTTTTAGATTTAGTATAGCTTGTGTCTTGGAGACGATTGGTTTGATACCTTTTTTGTCTATTTCGTAGCCTAGCCACGTTATCTTATCTTTTGCGAAATGGCATTTGTTGAGATTGATTGCTAGGTTTTCTTCGTTTAATCTGTCTAAACATTTGAATAGTTTTTCTTTATGGTTTTGTATGCCGCCTCCAGTAACTATGATGATGTCGTCTAGAAAACTGAATGTGTTTGTTAGGTTGTATAGAGTTTTGTCCATTGCTTTTTGGAATTCTGCTGGCATGTCTGTGAGTCCGTAAAATCCATTATTGAATCGATATGTTCCTGTGGCTTTGCCGCCTATGATATTGAAATTGCATTGTTTTGCTGTATCTTCATCTAGTGGTAACTGGCTGTATGCGTATCGTAAGTCTATTGTTGAGAATAGGACTTCTCCTTCGTCGGACGATTGAGTGATTGTTTGTGCTATGCTGTCCATAAGGCAGTCGATGTTATGCATTTGGTATTTGTTTTTGTGAAT
>NC_134474.1:65418242-65440187 GCF_964194025.1 Convolutriloba macropyga
TTACTGGAGAAACTCGAGTACATAAACGACCCACAGTGTTCTCTTGGCATTCTACGTAGTTGCCTGGGTGCACCAAAAATGGTGTACTCAATGCTCTGCAATACCATCAGAGGAAGCTACAAAAATTTTTGAGGAATTTGACTCGCTTCAAAGAACAACCTTTGAGAATATACTGGGAACAGTCTTGTCCAAATGAATCATGGCATCAAGCATGTTTGTCTATCAAAAGGACTGGAATTGGAATCCGACGAGCGTCTGATAAGATAATAGCAGCCTATATTGGTTCGATATCGCAGTCAGCTACTTTAGTAGAGCTTATAACTGGCCAAAGTCCGATAGCAGATCACACTTTTACCAAAATGATTGATGAAACAAATGCCTTGTCACTCTCTCTGCCTAAATCAGGAGCAGGGTTATCAGCAGCTGCCATACGGGCTCTTGGCCTCCATCCCTTGCCAAACGAGTTTCGTGCACCTGTGAAGTACAGACTTGGCACTCCCATATATGAAAAAGAAAGGAAGTGTCCCTATTGTAAAACAGGATCTTTGGATACACTCGGTGATCATGCTGTTGCATGTCATGAGCGGGGCGATATGATTTCGCTGTTGCATGTCATGAGCGGGGCGAAATTTTTTCCGCTTGCAGCGCTGCCAACCTGTCACCAATTTGCGAGCAGAAAAACCTTATACCAGAAACAAATTCTTGAACTTGAGATGTGTATTTACCTTGTGGGTCTGCTGGGCAACCGTCAGCTCTGGATATAACCATTACCTCCCAACTTCAGCCCAGTATTTTTTTCAAATGCGGCGAGGAGGTCTGGTTTTGCCCTGAGAGCTGCAGAAGACAGGAAGTTAGAGCAATATTCCCAACAATGTGCCAACATAGGTGTTCAATTTATTCCCATGGCTTTTGAATCATTTGGAGGACTCTCTGAATTGCTAAGAAAGACATTGAACCAAATAGCTCTGCTGACAGACAACAACTGCAAGCAAAAGAAGCCTCCTTAATGTCTCATGACTTTCGGTTGTGCGGGTTTCAGTATCCCATTTGCTAACCAAATAGTGTGGATTCCACTATCCTAGTTGAAAACCCGACTGTTTTACTATTCCAAATGAAAACGCGATTGATTAAGTTTATTTATTTATTCGTTTGTTTTATTTATTTGTTTTTATTCTTACCTGACCAAAGTATGGCGAATAGAAACATATATTTCATATCTGGAAAACTGAAATGAACTGCTGAAAATTGATTTGTTAAACTGGTGATCTGCTGTTTTATAAACCTAGTCATGGTAGCCAAGTTAAGTGTTAATTCAAATTTATTTTTGCTGCTCTTTTCAAAATTTTTTTTTGTTGATCAGCTTACATGATCTTGTTACAATTTCTGATTCCAAGAAGAGTTTCAAGAAAAAACGCTTAGAAAAAAAAGATCAACATCCATTTCCTGTCGTATCTTTTAATTTACGGACTTGTTGATCTTAAGAACCGTTAAGCAGAAGAAACGAGAACATCGCTTGCAATTCGCTTAAGAATATCATAAAAAGTGCTTCGAAGTTCACCAAAAGTTATGTGAAGTGCACTTTTGAGTATCACACAGATTAGAACTAAATTTTCAATCACAGCATTAAAATTAAAGCAGCGTCATATTCAATAACGCACAACGCTACAATGATCTATTAAGTTAGCCGAGTTCATGTCTACTGAACTCAAGTAACTTCGATAGAAAAAAATGAACAGACTTATGTAATTGTTTTGACTTCAAAAGTTTTTACTAGTTTTAGAGAGCAGTCAGTCATAAAACGCCAATACCGTATTGTCTTATTGTGGCCTCACAAATCACCTGACCACCGCATTAAGAGTATACAAAAAACTCATTTGATTCATTCTTTCGAAAATCAGAACTTGATAAGCAGCTCCTAAAACTTGCGCTGATTATTTTAGCATTAATTAAATCTTTCGTAGCTCAGAGTTAAAAGGTATGTATTTCTTTTCTCAGTCGACTTTTCATTGTATAATTTTACAGTTTTTTTTTTTAAAAAAGAATATTTTCTTTAAAAAAATGGAGAAGCAGTTTTTGAAATGTTATTTTTCTCGAAGCGAATAAACACAATTTCGACAATTAAGTAGCTAAAATTATATCAGTCAGACTAATAAACATCCAAAGAATAGCTGGCTCAAAAAATTTGCTGAAAAGTCAAGTGATTGTAAAATATAGCTATAACGTTATTCACAGGCAAAAGCAACTTTCGTGCAGAATTTTGCATGTAAATTAACCCGGAAATAATATGTACGGCTGATATAAATAAATACAAGTTTTCTCGTTCAAAATTGTCCAACCATCTTTCTCTGTTTCCTCAAATCAATTATCCATTGATTTTACCAGTCAGATAATCTAACTATTTTACGTCAAAATGTCAGCACAACTTTGCTTTTTTTCGTTAATAACAATGCTGTTTTCTTCTTTTACTTGACTGCTTGTCGAATAATAATAATAATAATAATAATAATAATAATAATAATAATAATAATAATAATAATAATAATAATAATAATAATAATAATAATAATAATAATAATAATAATAATAATAATAATAATAATAATAATAATAATAATAATAATAATAATAATAATAATGATATTAATAATAGTAATAATAATAATAATAATAATAATGATAATAATAATAATAATAATAATAACTTTGGTTCCTGCGTAATCAGAGCGGAACAGCATTAGGCGACTTCGGCCTGTGCTCAGCTGCCCTTTTTCTTATTACCTTCACAATTCAGACTGTTCTTTTCATGAGCAGCTTTGCTCTTTTTTGGTGACCATGGCCACTTTTTTTGCATCTGAAATTTTCACGTGGTCATCATTGCAGCCAATATTTGTCCGGCTATGGTCATCCTGAAGCTATGAATGATATTTTCCATCGTTTGGCTAATTAAGATTGCTACACTTTTTTTTCAATTTACTCTACAATTCTCTATTTTCCATTCCAAACTAAAGCGCAAAAATTTGGCTTTTCGGCTTCATGTGACCTAACAAAAACCTTAGCTTTAGCTTAACTCACCTTACTACGGTTAAGATAAACTGACCCTAACTTATCTTCATTTTACATTGATTATATTTGATCTTTTCCTTTGCTTACACTTAGGCTCAAATGTTTAAAATTGAAAATAGAATAGAGAAAACAGACCAAATTTATATGAATTTGAGCGATATTGAAATTGAAAAATTTGTATAAATAAACATTTTGGTGTACAAATTGCCAACTTAGGAACCAAAAAATGTAATTTTCTCAATTTCTATTGTATAAAAGCTGTAAATGCAGGGTGTGTAGCCACGTTACACATGAATAACAGACCTTTACGCGAGGAGTATCAAAAAGAATTCTAAAATTGATACTGACGTTTTTTTTAGGAAGTGGGGAGTTAAGATTGAATAAAGAATATATTATATATATATATATATATATATATATATATATATATATATATATATATATATTAAGAAGCTATAGACGATGTCATATTTTTTTTGGGAATTTTGACCAAATTTGCTCAATTTTGTAATCGGAGTCCACTTCAAATAATAATAAATAGGTTCGTAAATGGCCTTATTTTCACCGGTTATATTTATAGGCTCTAGTTCTTTCAACCCTAATTGACTTACCTCCCACCCATATTTTCACACCAAATTTTTGTCCTTGTATCACATCGCAACTAAATTTTTGACCTGAGAACCCTCCCTCTCAAACCCTGCAAATCTTGAATTTTGATTTTTTTAATCTCTAATCACTTTACCCTAACCTTAGATATTCCTTTAATTTCACTGTTAATTATACCAAATACATAATTAATTGAAATCGAGGCTTAATGATAGGGGATGGAAAACCCCGGACACAAAAATTGTGGTTCCTAATACTGTTTGTTATTTGTTTGCTTGTTTGTTTATTTTTATTTGTTCAGATTTCTCCACCCCAAAACTTGCCTCAAAATGCTCACACAACTAGCTTTCCTTGTGTGCTGTGTTGCGTATTTCAACGCCAACTATGTAGCCGATAGACGCTACAACCCCTACATAGCCGACAAAAGATACGACCCTTTCATGTTTTACAAGCGACAAAGGGTTGCCTACAAAATGGACAGTGAAGCAGGAGACGAGTGTAAAGAAGAGAAAGATTGTGACAAATACAAGAAACTCTATTGCAGTTGGGTAGTCGGGCAATGCGTGTTAGAGCCCACCATCCCAATACCAGAGGGATGCGATCAAAATGCACGATGTCCCTCGGGCCAATTCTGTGATTATTTCACGCGTAAATGTTCGTGAAAAGCCCAAAATCAACAACCAATCACTGGATGAACGAATACTAGATTGTATCGATGTCTAATAGTTAGAAGTAGTCTGCAAAAACTTGAATAAACGTTTCTTTTTTAATGGCCCTTCCTCTTCCTTCTCTACCACCTGAGCACTCCCCAGCTCCCTCCTCCCCCTTTCCCCTCACAACATGGTTTTTTTTCTCTTAGAGGCATGGGAAAAACTATAGTGCGTGTTTTGCTCTGATAATGGTCAGAAAATCCTAGACAATAGACAAGATCTTTACAATTGGTATATGTCGCAACAAAAATGTTATAATATTTATTATAGATGGCCAAATAGTACGAGTAAATGGTTTGAAGAGCAAAAAAAGCAATTCTACAGTTTAATAGTGAAAAAAGTTATTGAGATGATTTTATTTGTAACTCTGTGTAATAAACTTCGTTAATGAATGTAATTAACTATGGCAAACTTTGAGAGAATAAAAGCTTTTTTATTTTGTTTTCCACCAAAAATGATCCAATTCGTTTTATTTTATTTTTAGATTACATGATCAAAACTAAACACCAATATCAAAAATCTCATTCAATGTTAAATTCAACGTTACTTTCTAAAACATAGAAGAGCCTCAAACATTTGACGCTAGAGCAGTGATAAAAACTTTTGGATTTTTTCATTTGTGCCCCCAGCATGGTGGGGTGAATAATATTTGCATCCCCAGATGCACGTGCCGTGTTTTTATATAATGTTTTTTCATCCAAAGACAAGTGCTCTGTACCGGGGGGGGGGGTGCATAACGTACTGCGGGGTCAAAAACGGAAAAGGTCCAAACTTTCTGTCATGATCCGACTTCATAAGATCTAATAAAAATTATACTAATTTTTTCGCCATAGAAAAATCAAAGCCACTCTTTTCAAATAATGACGCACCTTTCATACGACTGTGTGCCTACAACAGTTTTCAGGCACAGTACAATGTTTTCACAGTATATAAGTTGCACTAAACGTCCTCTAAACGATTTCAATATTTAAAAAAGAAATGTCTGAGAAATTCGCATAACAATCTCTGAACATCTCTCAACTGTTGGTGCGAAAACGAACAAAAATTTGATACAGTAATTCGCTTTTGTTCGCGAAACAAACTTCCAGATAATTTTGAGAAGAAATTTAATGGTACTAAAGCAGCGCTGATTTTCTAAGTTGCCTTTCCTAACTTATATTCTTTCGCAACTGCTAATAGACAAACACAAAAACATTGGTTCTATTACATTTTTTTTTCTGAAAAGAAATAGCTTTTAATTTTCTGTGATCTAAAGCAAAACAATTGGTGCGTTTTCAACTAATTTTGGTTATGTTCAGTACATTGAGCAAGCAAACCAAAAATCCTATACCTTGCAAACCCAGTCTATTTCCAAAATTATTGGACACCGAAGAGTTACCGCAAGCAGTATCGCACTAAACTAAAGACGTTGTATCTTTACCAGGTGAGCTTGCAATCTGCAACCAATACTAGCAGATGACATTTTGGTGGTCTTGCTGATTGCCCACTAGAATGTTCAAAAAGACAAGCTCCAGCATTAGAATTAAAGTTGTTGTTGGTTGGAGAGGCTTTCTACTGATAAACCGTCTCAGCTCAAAGAAGAACTGTGTTATGTGAGCTGTTGCAACCATCTATTCAGAACCTCCGGGGATTTGGCCATTGGAGAAACATATGTTTTCCCTCAAACATGAGAAGCACAATTTTGCTTCAGTTAATACTTTTGCTTGTTGCGTGGGAGTTTTCCCTCAAACACTGGACAATTTCAGAGGCAATGATTCCCATTACAGACACGGCAATGAGCCAAGATGGATGTTGTTTCGGTTGAAGTTAGTGTATGTTTGAACTTTTCACTTCGTGTTGACAGCGAATGTCTTTGAGGCGACTCCATTCTTGATAACTGAGTTGGTGTTGTTTTCAGTTTTTGCATTTGCGGAATTGTGTTCCATTAAGTCACGTGCTTCGGCCTTCCCCTTCAACCAAGCATTGAATTTCATATTGTGAGAGGCAAACGTTGTATAATCGTGGGCCGCTCTTTAGGTTAGAGTCACATGAGAGTGACCTGCAGACCCCGACATGACTTGAAAAAGTGGAAGAACAGTTAATGATTTTACCACTATTATGCATATACAGAGGTAGGAAACAGCTGCTGAGTTTGTCTGAATGCGCACTGAAAACGGCTTGTGGCTGCAAAAAATATTTATTCCAAAGTCTTAAGTGTGTCCTTTTACATGAGGTCACAGTATGCAAACTCAGCAATGGCAGTTTTTGTATTCCCTGTGACACGAAGAGGTTCAATATACGACACGTTGATCTCATCCGTCAGCGATTGCGCAGCAATGGTTTCTTCTTGCCCTGCTACTGTTTCCATTCCGACAGGGGATCATTATTTCTGCTGGTTATTGCTACTCTTTAATCTTGAAATCTTTAATAATATTGACCATTTCCGGTGAGGGGACAGGCGTAATAATGTGCAATGGGCCGCTCCAACAGAAGAGAACATATTTTGTCTGTCCGTATATCGGAGGCATTTTTGCTGTGTGAGCCGATTGCAGCCTTAAATATCGATTGCAGCCTTAAACAGAATTAACAGAGGCTTAACTTCTCTGAGATGAGTACTCGTATGCAGGGAGTGAACGGTCTATAGCCTTGGGGGAAGCACAAAGGTTACGACTACACTTAATTTTGTTTACGTTCTTTGTATATTGCAAGGAAAGCAAAAATCTATAACTTGCAAACCCAGTCTATAAGCGAGATTACTGGACAGCCAAGGGTTGCCGCAAGCAGTATCGCACAAAACTATAGACGTGGTATCTTTACCATGTGAGTTGGAGTTCTGCAACTCAGTCTATTCTGCACAACTATTATGTCCGTCAATCAGTCTATCCTGCACGTCGTTTCTGCACTTGCCCGGATTCGGCCATTGCCGGAACATATGTTTTTCCTCCAAACATGATAAGCACAACTTTGCTCAGTTACTGCCTTTGTTTATTCCGTAAAACTTTTTTCCCTAAAAACAGGACACTCCCGTAGACGACGATTGCCCTTACAGACACTGCAATAAGCGAAGATGGATGTGGTTATTGCATCCTTATATTAACTTATGAGTGCATCCTCGATGTGTGTTGACAGCGAATTTCCTTGTGGCAAATTCAATCTTGATAACGGAGTTGGTGTTGTCCTCAGTTTTTGCATTTGTGGAATTGTGTTCCGTTAAGTCATGTGCTTCGGTCTTCCCCTTCAACCAACCATTGAATTTTAAATTGTGAGAGGCAAATTTGTATATTCGTGGCCCGCTCTTTAGATTAGAATCACTTGAAGGTAACCTGAAGACACAGACACGACAAGAAATATTAGCCGAACAGTTAATGATGTTACCACTATTATGCATCTACAGCTGTAGGAAACAGCTGCTGAGTGTGTCTAAATGAGCGCTGACAACGGCTTTTGGCTTACCAAAGTATTTGTTCCAAGGTCTTAAGTGCATCTTTTTACATGAGATCACAGTATGCAAACTCAGCAATGGCAGTTTTTGTTCTCCCTGTGACAAGAGTTTCGATATGCGACACGTTGATCTCATCCGTCAGCGATTGCGCAGCAATGGTTTGTCATTGTCCTGCTACTGTTTCCATTCCGGCAGGGGATCATTATTTCTGCTGGTTATTGCTACTCTTTAATCTTGAAATCTTTAATATTATTGATCATTTCCGGTGAGGGGACAGGCGTAATAATGTGCAATGGGCCGCTCCAACAGAAGAGAACATATTTTGTCTGTCCGTATATCGGAGGCATTTTTGCTGTGTGAGCCGATTGCAGCCTTAAATATCGATTGCAGCCTTAAACAGAATTAACAGAGGCTTAACTTCTCTGAGATGAGTACTCGTATGCAGGGAGTGAACGGTCTATAGCCTTGGGGGAAGCACAAAGGTTACGACTACACTTAATTTTGTTTACGTTCTTTGTATATTGCAAGGAAAGCAAAAATCTATAACTTGCAAACCCAGTCTATAAGCGAGATTATTGGACACCCAAGAGTTAACGCAAGCAGTATCGCACAAAACTAAAGACGTGGTATCTTTAGCAGTTGAATTTACAATCTGCAATTCAGTCACCAGAAGAGAATCTTTCACAATACTTACAGATAGCATTTTGGTGGTTTTGCTGATTGCCAACTAGAAGGTTCAAAGTGACATGCGCTGCATTAAAATTAATATTGTTGATGTTTGAAGAAGATTTCGAAGGATCAAAAGTCTCAGCTCATTGAAAAACTGTGTTATGTGAGCTTTTTAACTTTCTATTCTGCACCTCCGGGATGTTATGTGTCCTATGTGACATGAACTAAAAAGTAAGCTTTATAAAATCCAAGACATCTCAAAATCTTCACTCGAATAAGTCAAAAAATGACATACATTGAGAAGGGTGAAATTAATTAGTTGATTAACGTTTCAAACAATCAATTCGAGAGCGGAACTTTGTTAACAAGCAATTCGAGAGCGCAACCAGTCATCAGAAAACAAAGATGGCCAAGTAATAAAAAGTATTTTTCAGAAAGCTGAACTCGTTGTGTTGACATAATATTGGATAATGCACTAACTCGACAAGTGTCTTACTATTTTGTTGAATTATAGCATTACACCGCAGAGGTATACCCAAATTGTCACGGGCAGATATGCCCGATGCGTGTATCTCGTGTTCGTTTTTACTATGTTAATACATTAAAAATGGAACAATATTGCAGAAAATAGCTATTTTTAGCAGAAACCAGCAAAATGGAAGGAAATTAGCAACCCGTGGTCGCAAAAGTATCCTATTCCTAGCCGCAAAATACAAGTACACACTTTATAACCTATTTTTTGCTCCGCTTGCATCACGCATCTGCTTCATTTATGTATCAATTTTTCGCCCGCAATGTAGCTCGATTTCGCATATAATCCGCAATTAAGCCTAATTTAATTACTATTTAATTAATTAAGCCTAACTTATTACTACTAGTATAATTGATTACTCTTTATTACTACTTTTTCACTACTTATAGTACTTTATTATTACTTATTACTGCTTATTAGTACTTTTTATTACTATTTATTAAAATCGGCCAGTCCCACATTGATATACAAAACCTTTGATGTGCCAGTGAGTTTTCTGAAAAAAATCAGTTTTTGTGGTTACATTTATTTAAATCACTTTAAAGCTATGAAGGCTTCAATTAAATCTATTAAAGTGCTTTTTACAAAGTATTAAATTACTTTGCATGCTCAAACAGCGCGCGTTTAATTAGGCTCAATAGCGGATTAGAGATACTTTTAATGCGAAAAATAGATACCTAAAATGAGCGGAAACGTGCTACAAGCTTGTAGCCTACTTTTCGATCCAAATGTTTTTTTATTTCGCAAAATTGGTGGAACCCCTTTTGCGAAATGTAAGTTACAAAGGACGTCTCCTGATTTCGTTCATTGTATGTATCTAATTTTCGAGCCAATTTTACAGAGTCGAAAATTTTGGGGTATACCTGTGCGGTGTAATGAGGGTTTTCTCAAAAAAATTGAGAGTGAAAACTGTGAAATAAAAAGGGAAAATATCTGCGCTGTAGGACTGGATAGAGCAAAATTTTTTCACCGACCATATCGTCAAAAATTTGTGTCCGGTATGAACTTAGCAAATCTTTTACTAAGAAAACCAACCCAATCAATAAAGGACAAATTATAATTGCGTTTGCGTGACGCAACTTGCTTAAAAAAGCTCTGACCCACTTTTTTCGTTAGTTAATGCAATTTTCTCGAGCAACAACAAAAATTTTATAGTGATGAATTGAGAAAACAGGATCTTTTCCGCCAAACTGTCAGCTGCCTGTTTTTGGGCTTGCGACACAAAATATTTTGTTTTTCTTTCAAATCAACACAACTCTTGTTTAAAGTCAGGTAAACACCGGGGCACAGGAATTCCTGAATTAACACACTAAATTGTTCTCGTGTAAATAACACAAAAAATCGTGTATTGTCACTCGTTGTTTCTGGGGAAAAGTGACTCATGCGAAAATGCCCAGTTACAGGATAAATTGTGCATTTAACTCGCTCGGCCTTAATCCCATGGTTTTTTGCGTAATTCACACAATAAAATGTGTGAAATTGTGTAAAAAAAACGTTTTTTCGTGTATTAAATAAAATTTTTAGCATTAAAAACCACACGATTTTCTCATGTGAAAACACACAAAAAATCGGGTGAATTTCATTTTTGTTAAAAAAAAGTTTATTGAGTACTCAAATGAGAATTTCAGGTGGAATAATGCGAGAAATTGGAATTTTTACAAGAAAAATCGTTTTTTCACAATATTAATTGTGTGAAGCACTGGAAAACCCATGAATTTAAGGCCGAGAAAATCGTGTAAAAATGCACGATTTACCATGTAACTGTGCATTTTCTCGTGTGTCACTTCTTCCCCCAAAAAACCGTGTGTTGTGGCAGTACAATATTTTTTGGACATTCACACACATTTTTGTGTGCTTTTTTATTTTAACATGGACGGCAAAAGCCTAATTTTGGTACCCTACCGGAGTGCAGATAATAAACTGATGTATAAATAAACTAAATAAAATAAAATAATAGAGCGATAAAAGTTTGTGTGAAAAATTTTCACTGAGCGAGCAAAACCTTTTGATCGCGTGCGGTTTTTTAGAGCCGTTTGTAGCATTAATTCCAACGCTTACAGTAGTTTGACTCAATTATCTCAACCGGTGCGTTTGGAATTATTTGGAATTATTTTGGAATTAATTTGGAATTATTTGGAATTAATTAGTGCGTTTGGAATTATTTTTGACAATATGAAGCGAATTTTAAACTTTTGGTGTCAATTTTGTACTTTTAATTTTACCTTTTTGCTTTGTTTCATGCTTTCTCATCTATTTTCTTACTCTTGTTCAACTTTTGATATCATTTGAGGAGATTAGGTTTTTGATTAAATTGAGTTATTTTAGCTTTTTTTTAATTGCCTCTCAAATTGATTGATATTAATTCTGAGTTGCTTTTGCTAAGGAAAATTTAACAAAAAAGAGCAAAATGGTTATTTTTTTGTGCCGTTTTGTAATGGTTCTCCTGCTGTTTTTATTCTTGTTTAGTAGCAATTGGATAGCTGTTGCTACTATGAAGTGACATTTGAAAGCTAGACGTGACATTTTTATTGAAATAAGAAAAACAGTTTTCCAATCTTTTTCACGTTTTTTCTTTGATTTTTTTTAACTGAATGTTTAGTATTTCTCTGCCAAGTATTAGTGACTGACTGTTCCAGCAAGAGGCGTAATTAAACTTTTCTCCGAATAACGATTGGCAGTTTGCATTTTTTGTTTGCAGAGAATTTTGTTTGAATTTTCTTAAGTAATTTTTTTTTCATTTGCTCTCTGCCGCCAAACTTCCATTTTTACGCCTTTTCTCTATAAACAAGTTCAGTTCCATCTTTTGTCTATTGATACTAGTTTGTTACAAATTTACTGTTTTCTTCTTTTACAAAGTCTTTTGCCAACCGTTCTTTTCGGGTCGCAACTTAAAGAAGCAACTTATCATATTTTTTTCCGTTTCTTGTCAGATAATTTCCTGTTAGTGCATCAAAATGTTAAATATAATCAACGAGAAGGTTCATCGGGTCAGCGTGGAAGCGCATTTTTCTACGTCGAGTCGTTTCCAGAGTTCACACATCTTCATGATTTCAGAAGTCAAATTGAAATGATGGTTTTGATTGCTCCAAAACAGGAAGTGGAAAAAAAGCGAGTGATTATGTGGTGTAAGTTTTTTTCTAATTTTTAAGTTAGAAAACGTTATTTGAACCCAATTGTGCATTTCCGATACTGGTTTTTGTCACATGCGGCATTTTTACTCTGATTTTTAGTGTTTTTTTTTTAAATTTTTAATCATTTTTTTCTAAATGGTTTGCTAAATCCGGTCATAGTCCATTGTATGTTAAATTTTTCGTTTAGTCAGTGAAATTTGTTGAATAGTAGGTCAAGACTTGTCATGCTGGGTTTTTTTAGTTCGTCGTCTAATGCTCTTTTTTCATTTTACATATGTTCACATAGCAAAGCTGAAAAACTCAAACTTTTTCAACGACTTTTTCTTCTCACTAACGGTTCTTGCGTGATGTTATTTCCTACTCCCTGTAGCAAACAGTTTAGGTTATTTGCGTGATAAGGTTTTGATCATAGGTGACTTTGATCATACGTGACTTTTGCTCTTTAAAAATTAAGTTTCATTTGATTAATTTAAGATCAAAGGAACTCATGGGTGGGATAAAGGTCATATCAAAACGGCTTTTGTGGAATGAATTTTAGCAGGCTTAATTATTTTTTCGTTAAATGTTTTACATAGCTTTTTGGGCGACGTCATTTCTGTCCCGCTCTATGATAAGACACGCAAGTTTATATCTTTCGCAGCTATTCCGGCAATCTACTGAATATGTTCTCACAGTTCCTGCAATATATTTGTGAATCTATAATTATAATAGGAAATTAATTGACATAGCTTAGAGGCACATACTCTATACACTCGGAAAACTTCTCCGAAACATTTCTTAACTTTCTGAACGCGGGTTGAAGAATGCAATAAAGAACCCAGAGATCTCAGGTAAACACTATTTTGACTGAAGAAAAATTGCTCCTAAACTCCTCACAGGCAAAAGTGTGTTTGTTTACGTTGACAGCAAAAGATGTCCAGTCTGGGATGGTTCTGTTTGAAACGTGCAACTCTACTAAAAGTTTTTTTTTAATTCGTGAAGGTATTTCCTGAGTGCGTCACGGGGTGGTACTCTGCAGTACAGATGCAAATACTTCAATGAGGACAACTTGGAAAATGATAGGAAATGCTGCCAATCCTGGCAATGGTGGCATTAACTTATGCACAATAAGACTTTAAACAGACGCCTTCATTCAAAAAAAGGAAGCAGATGATAACCCAACATTGAATAAAAGCGCCGTTACAATAATCAAATAAGTCCACATTAATAATTCCTCGCAAGTTGTGTCTCGCAAGTCCTCGCATTGTGTTTCATTAAATGAACTCAACGACTATAATTGGGATAATTGGGTATAGCTGATGGTTTTAATGACTTTCAAATATTTTTTCTTTCCAAAAAAATCGAAAGTTTTATTGAACTTTTCACTTTTGTTCTGGTTTTTGTAACATTTCGAACTTTGCAATTTCGTATTCTTTTCGTAATTTAGCCTCATTAATTAGAGATCTCGTTAGTTTTTTGTTGAACCAATTAAAAAAAGTCTTTGTTCGTTAAACGTTTTGACTGGTGTCTTCAAGTCTTAGTCAAATTGTTTTAGAAAAATTTTGTGTGTTTTAGATACTTTTCAACGTTTGCGGGTTTTTGTTGTCATTTTGAGATAGTCATTTAACTAAAAGACTTTATAATATTAATTGTAGACCAGACCGAAATGAGGATCCAATTTTCTCGAGGTTAATATCTTTTAAATTTGATGGCTTCAACACTGTGGTTTCTTAAAGTTGTTTATGAAATTTTTGTAGATCTGCTTGAATTTATTGTTGTTTTATAGTCTTATGACTTAGTCTCAATAAGAGCAAGTACACTTACAATGTTCTACGCCAATGCAAGATAAACTGTCTATTCTTTTATTAGAAAGCTTATGTTTGTTGCCAATTAAAAAATCATTTGATTTTCAAAAAATACAATGAATTTTTGAGTTTTGCCAATCTTACATCTGTTAATTAGTAGCTTAGCTTCTCTATGGACAAGTCACATCCGTTGTCTAGTGAACTACAATTTGCTCTTCATAACTGTTGTATTTTCCTCAAATGGTATTTGTTCTTGGTATAACGAGTTTTAATAATTTGTTCGGGATTCTTGCATGTTTGCCCATTATTTTGTAGACTTTTGTTTTTTTCACAGTATCACAATAATCGCCGGTTCTGTTGCCATTTGAAAAAGAGCATTCAAAAAAAAGTTCTTAGTGAACAGTTTAATGTTTAATTGGCTGGGACGTCGTTTTTGTGTAAATTCTCAATTTCTCAATTTTGCCAGTATTTGTCGTTTTTTTCTTGTAGTAGTATGAAATATCCTGGATAATGAAGAGTCTCAATCACTTTCTATGGAAGTATAAATGAGTTTATCATTGATTTCAATTGATACATAATGTTTTTAATCAGGTTGACATTAATTTTTTCCAAAAAATGGCAACGTTTTTTTAAAATTTTCCTTTATTTTTCTTGTCGACTTGTTATCAAGTCGCATTGAGAAAAAGTACCATATTTTTTTTCTAATGAAGTACAGGTTTCATTTTTCCTCAGTATGGTTTTTGTCTGACGCCATTTTGATTGGGTAATTAGTTGTTTTAAAAAAAATAGACAACGAGTTTTGGTCGTAATTATTATTTGTAAATTTGATTTTGTTGCTTTCTTTTCTAGTAGTCACATTAATGACACGTCTCGTTGGCCCTCCTAGGTAAATTGTTTTTGTTCGATTATTGGTTTCTTCAATAACACAGTTTTTTCTGTCTCTTCCTCATTTGGTAGACAATTAAGTGAAAAATATAGATGAGCGGGGTCGGAACTTTATGTGCGAACGCACATTACCGAGCCTCCTTGTTTATAAATAACACTTTAATAAGTAACGTGTCAGTAATACCAGTGTAGTCCTCTACAAGTATTATCCTTTACACTCTAAAAATATGCAGGTAAAATTACCTGAAAATTCAGAAAAATTTACTTGAACTGTGCACGAGTTTTGGAGTTCCTGCAAAATACATCCACTGTACTTGAACGTACCTGCAATTTCATTTAAAATTGCTGAAATTTTATTTTTTAAAAATAGAAGATTTAGTAGCAGGTATTTTACCTGAAGGGTCTGAAGGTAAGCAGTTTTTAGCAAAATATTGCAGATGGGTTTCAGTTGTTCATGAACTTAAAACTGCACACTGTTCAGGTGAGTTTACCTATACATTATTTAGTGTCTACCATGCGTTTGAAGCAAAAATGCGCAGATTAGCTCAAAAGTAATAACATAGCCGGCAGATTGTCGGAAAATAGCCGCGATAGACGTTTGTGGCCTACCATGAATTGAAGCATCTAAAGAAACAAGATTGACAGATCGACCACCAGCTTTTTTTAATAGACCACTAAACTTTTTGTGTTAGATTCGGACTGCCATTTTTATGAATCACGATTTCTCTACAAGGAAGAAAACACTAGTGGAGCTTTTTCAATTTTCATATTCGAAATCAAAACTCAAGACTCTATTACTCAGGAATTATGGCATATAAGTTTGGCACTACTTAGATGCACACTATTGACCTTTAATTGGTAATTGTTCATAAAATTTAAAGTTCCATAAGTGAGTACAGAAGTCATTTTTTAGTGAGGTAAGTCACGCAATTGACTTAAAACAGAAACGACGCCACGAACACAAATTTTAACGGCAAAGCAGATGTCACTGAAATCACTGAAAAAGTCAATTCCAAGAAGTCAGGGTAAGACGAGACAAAAATCTGTTAGACGATTTAAAAAATAGGAGCGCAATAATAGCCGCCTGGAATTGCTGAGGCGACTATTAATAATCAAATTGGAAGGGGCGATTGATGCTAATGATAAAAAATTGTTATGTCCGCCGGTGATGATAATGATGGGTTAATTGTTTTGGTGAAGGAAACCGAAAGACAAGTCAAATAAAATTAGATCAATTGTTGGGAGCACCAATTTTAAAAACAGTATTTCAATTAAAATCTCACAAAATTTGCTGAATTTTTACCTTGCTTTTATAGCGGGAGTTAATAGATGTTTCTAACATTTTAGATGAATGTGAGTTTATTGTCTTGGTTTTAGCCAATTTGTTTTAATTTTATATTAAAACGATTCCATTTTTACGATAGAATGTTTTTCTTGGATAATTTTCAATGCATTTTGCCTTATCTTAGTTTATCATTTTGAAAAACGCAACCTTTTAAATTAAGATTTTCTAACTAGTTTTGAGGTCGATAAGAGTTATGTGAAAGATCAGCACAGTTCAGTTTGAGATTTTGAACGATCGTCAATATATCGGCCTTTTTGGAGTGCAATTATTTAGTAAAATGTCATAAGGGGCCGTATGATAGACCTCTCTACATAAATTTTTTTTTTACACTTACAACAGAGGTAACAAAAGTTCAATCTAACTTGAATACGACAAACCAGCATAAACATGATTATAATTTTATGCAGACAGTTCTAGATTAGAAAAAAGTTCGTTAGAAAGAAAAGGTTGAATAGTTGAAAAGTTGATTAGAAAGAAGTAAAACAGTTGAAAGCTTTTAAATAATATCTGATTGTATGTATATAACTGCGTATTATTATTTTTTGAACTAAAAAAGTATAAATTTGAACTGCTATGTCTGCTTGACACGCCATTAAGAGTTCAATCAGTATATCCTCTAAAATTGACAATTTGATGTACAACTTTTTTCAGTCCGGACCAAATTGACCTCAGTTTAATTTTTTCAGCGTCAGAATCAGCTTTAGCCTCACGTGACCTGTGTATATATCCCGACAGCACTCGAACTTTTCTCATTCTGTCAAAAATTGAAAAGTGAAACAGCTGCCGACAAATTTGAGTGTTGATTGAGTCGAGTTTAACAAAAATTTTGGTAATCTCCTATTCAACTTCAAGGTAAGATTCACCATTTTTTTCAAATTTGACATAAGTGTTCTTTCGAAGTGATCCAGAAAAGCAAAGTTTGAAAAAAAAACACCGATTAGTTCAGGAGGGTGCTCTTACTTACCAAGATATTATTGGTGCAATAGTAACCCTCGAATCTTTTTTTTACAAGACCGCACGTTTTCACTTTGTTCATTTTGGTTTTATAAGAAGTTTCGGATCTATTCTGTTTCACTCCCACCCCCCTCCCCCCCCCCCCCCAGCTTAGTGAGCATAAATATTTTATGACCCCCAGGCGCACGTTTTTTTTAACATAGTAACGTGCTATATAACAACATATAAGTAACTGGGGGGACATCAGAACACTGGGGGGAAACAGAATAGATCCAAAATTTAATTGAAATTAAATGGGCCCACCACAGTCATTGATAAATGACCTATCTCTAATAAAAAAATTGAACTTGAAGCCATCCACAAAGTATCTCTTCGTCAATTTCGAAAGCTGTCTACATTCAACTAATCAAAAACTGCCCATGATACCTTTGTTTTTTTTTGTATTCACTAATTTGAAAAACGTAGAGGTGAAAAAATTGACTCTAGACAATTTATCCTGATAGTATTTAGTACAGAAGTATTCAGAACTTTGCAATATCAACAGATAATTGACTCAACTAATTTAGATTTGAACGTATTGTTAGATAATTTTTCCAGTCCACATTTTTTAGCAGAAAATATATCAATAAGTTTGTGCAATGTTTAAAAATTCGTTTTATTATTTTGGTTTATTGAGCAATTACAAACGGTATCTCAAAATACTATTTCAAAATCAAATGTAAAATGTTTACTACTAAAACTTGTAGTAAGAAAGTCTTGATTTTCGCAAGGTATCAAGTTATTGGGTTTTGTTGGAGTCTCTGGGTTGTAAGCTTCATTTTTTGGCGGAAAATAATTGAAGTTTTGCCGGCGCAGTTCTTGAAAACCGAACCAATGCTTCTCCGTTTTTCTTGATTTGCTTGTTTAAAGATTTGTAATGTTGTCAGGGCAAACATTTTCAATGCACAAAATTTTTGGCTTGCAAAAGACAAACTGATGCACTGATGCATTCAATCAAACTTTTCTCTCAATTGAAGTTACAGAAAAAAGTATGTTTTTGGCAACAGTTTGTTTTTATTAAATTCTGAGCCGTATAATCAACTTTATAGTCCTATTGTGTACCCATGTCAAGTCATGCCAAATGAAAAGAACTTTGCAAACAATTAAATTCTTCCGTAAAAAAGCTACCCTTTTTGGTGTGTATGCAATTATGCTTGCAGAAGAAGGTATCTAGGTAGACCTTCTGTCATCTCATGGCTTTTATGATCCGAAGATCTCAAACGTAAACACTCGAAGACCGTTTTGCGTGATATAGGGAAAACTTAGGGAAAAGAAAGGGTGCTTCTATCTACATCGCACGTGTTGTTTAAGAGCAGAACGTTAAAAAAAATCTCAACAATTTACCTGAACGATATCAACGATAATTAAATCATCTTTTTCAGTTACATACCCAAAACCTGCCTCAAAATGCTGACGCAACTTGCAATCATAACAATCAGTGTTGTGTATCTCAACGCCGACTATATAGTCGATAGACGCTACGACCCCGACATAGTCGATAGACGCTACGACCCCGACATAGTCGATAGACGCTACGACCCCGAGATAGTCGACAGACGCTACAACCCCGAGATAGTCGACAGACGGTACGACCCGTTCATGTTTTACAAGAGACAAGGGATACGGTACAACATGAACAGCAAAGAAGGGGATGCCTGTGAGGAGCCGAAAGATTGTGACAAGTACAAACAACTCTACTGTAATTTTTTTAGAAAGTGCGACATTAGTAAGGATATTGAAATACCAACTGGATGTGACCAAAATGAGCGATGCCCTTCAGGCCAGCTGTGCGATGTATACAGGAAAAACTGCTTCACACCCACCGTACGTAGAGGTCAAGATTTCGAAAGTCGTCAAGTACTATTTTGATGCAATCTTTGAAGAGCAGCGTGTTCAAAAATGGCGATTAGAGTAAGAAATCTGGCGAAGGAAGAAAACTGAAGGAGAGTTTTATAATGAAACTAAACTACTTTATACTTTTAATAAGCCTGTTTCCTTCTCGTCATGCCTATCTCCATTGAAAAAACGTTTTTTTAAATCATAACGATGATAGTGGTCATTTCAGTTTAAACAGAAAAGATATCACAAGCAACTGGCAATTTGTAGATGCGAATGTATGATTGATGGTATTGTTATATATGTTTCGGGGAGGAGGAAACAGTTGAAATAGTTCTGCATATATATATAGAAAAAAAATTATTTGAATATTTTTTTTAGATGATTCAATTTTGGTAGTTTTTCACAAAAATTTAGAATGAATAATATATTAACTATAGCTTTGTATTACAAGTTTTTTAAAATGAGTATTACAAGTTTTTATTTAATTAATTTTGGAAAAAAATGTTTGACTGATAGCGAAGGAATCCAAAATGTCTTTTGCTTCCCAGGTTGAAGTTCCAGACGGAATCAAGTATGTTCAGACGAAAAGTGAACGCACGTGCATTCAAAACAAAAACAGTGTGGAAACATCGAAGACGCATGAAAGTCTGAACTTGATCGTGCGAAAGTCTGGACAAAAACGCACTATTTTTTTCAGTCTTGTTAAAATATCTAATATCAGATGACATGTAGCACGCCTACTCCAGAGAACCCACTCAAGTGGCAGCCGACAATGCTGAAAGCCAAAAATCAATTGAGTTCAAAAAATAGCAAAATGTCGAATGCGAAAGTCTTTTGTCTTGTACATAAAAATTTTACTTCTTTTGTTAGAAAGAGTAGTTGAAGTTGAAAAAAAAACAAATTTATGCCTTACAGCCATAGCATATGATAAATAGCTAAAGATAATTTATAGTGCTTTTTTAAGTTTAGGCAAAGTTTTTCAAATTTTACTAGCCAGTTAATACTGACCATTTTGAGGATGTACATGCGAAACGAATAAATTATGCTAATTTCAGTTTTCAAATTAAGTGTTATTACAGTTTGCCTGATGTGAACGAATGAAAGTCTGGACATGAACGAACGAAATCTTGTGGGGGCCCAAAAGTCTTATGAACGCACGAAAATCTCTGGAACGCACTAAGTTCTGGGCATGAATGAACGAAAATCTAGTGAAAGCGCGACATAAGATTTTACCGAGACGGTCTGGACATACTGGTTTCCATCTGGCACCTTGGTTTGGGTTAATCTAGAAGAAAACTGTCAAGAAATGCCAAAGTGTTGCAGACAGAAGTTTTGATTACAAAGTTATCTTTTATGACTAGCTTTGAAAAATGTAGTATTTGTCTATATTATGAGAAAATAAACCTTCTTTGGAAGCGAACTATCTAATCGTGAGAAGTGAATAGCAACTAAAAAACTTTTTCGGTTTTAACTAGTTCCGATGAGCTCCGTTGATTTTTACAGCAAGAGGAAATTGTTGACATTTTTTAATTTTTTTCGAAAATACAAAAGTTGACCATCCTTTAAAAAACCAAATTTTAAGTTGCTCTGCTGATTTATTAACCCCAAACTAATTCTTTGGGTATAAAGCATTATTACAAGATCCTTAAGTCAATTAAGGGATATACGCGCAAAATGGCGAACCTTTTCCTCTGTCAACTCTTTTCGTGGGACTTTGATTTATTGTACCTAATTTTTAGGCTGGTTTTATAAATATGATTTTGCTCACTTTGCCGAAAATTTGATTCACTAGAGTTGGTTCACTAATTTACTTTTGCTGTATCAAAATCTTTTTTACTTATTAAAAATATTAATTCTGTTTGATGGTTATATTATAAAAAAAAGATCAACTCCTAATAATGCCAAGCAGAGTGATTTGTTAAACTCCATTTCTAAAAATTACATCTCTGTGGGTAGCATTTGATGCCTTTTGTACAATTTGAATCAGAGAACTCCATTCCAAGTTAGGATTTGATGTTTTTTCAACAACAATCATGTATTTCGCAAAAATGCACTAGGTAAAACAAAAAGATTGCGTCCAGTTCTAACAAATTTGGCGCGGTAACATCAAAAATAGCTCATCTAGTTTTTGTGGTTGATTGCGGTTCTTTTTTTCTCTTATTACAACCTGTGGAAAATCCTTGTTTTCGTTTCCTGAATTTGACATTTGACGAAGAAAAAAAAATTAAAGAGAAATCCGTAAGTTCTTTATACAGAATTGTGAAGATTTCCTAAAAACAAAAGGACTATTTTCAAACAATGAAAGTCTATAAAGATCTGTCGATAGGTTATTTTTAAACAGGATAACTACTAAACTTTTAAGAAATTCAACAAATAAAAACAAGACCCTTGCAACTTTAGAAGTTTTTTAAGTGGCTCTATAACAAAACGAAATTGAATCTATTCAGGGGAATCCTCTGATATAATGGTTTTGACAACTTTGGCATTTTGCTTCCGTTAAAATTTATCGATTAATCGACCTGCACCAGTTTTGTTTCATTCTCTTTGTTGTCGTTTTGAAAAAGTCAATGAATACTTTCACAACAATAAAGTCCACAAATGCAAGCCGGTATAACAAGTTCAACTTTTACCTTTTTCAGAAACAAATATTTTTCTGTATAATCTCAGGATTTGATACGCAGCAACCTATCCAAACTAGCCAGAAAGATTATACAAAATATGCAGCGAAATCCATTTTTTTTATTTTATTGAACTTGCTAATAAGATTTACAAAAATTGCTTTTTGGCCACTGCTAGAGTCTAGAAAAACATCCTGGTGTATGAGATACCGTACAATAACGCAAAAACCTATAACTAAACCTAAAATTGTAAGGGAACTTCATTTCCATATTGGGATTTTCAACTCAATTAACCCAACAACCCAATTAACCCAAAGTTTTTTTTTGCACAGAAACAAATCTGATGATA